>NC_091992.1:37653053-37750124 GCF_044704955.1 Pristiophorus japonicus
CTGGCCCTCCCCTCGCCCACTGGCCCTCCCCTCGCCCACTGGCCCTCCCCTCGCCCACTGGCCCTCCCCTCGCCCACTGGCCCTCCCCTCGCCCACTGGCCCTCCCACTGCCCCCCTCGCCCACTGGCCCTCCCCTCGCCCACTGGCCCTCCCCTCGCCCACTGGCCCTCCCCTCGCCCACTGGCCCTCCCCTCGCCCACTGGCCCTCCCCTCGCCCACTGGCCCTCCCCTCGCCCACTGGCCCTCCCCTCGCCCACTGGCCCTCCCCTCGCCCACTGGCCCTCCCCTCGCCCACTGGCCCTCCCCTCGCCCACTGGCCCTCCCCTCGCCCACTGGCCCTCCCTCGCCCACTGGCCCTCCCCTCGCCCACTGGCCCTCCCCTCGCCCACTGGCCCTCCCCTCGCCCACTGGCCCTCCCCTCGCCCACTGGCCCTCCCCTCGCCCACTGGCCCTCCCCTCGCCCACTGGCCCTCCCCTCGCCCACTGGCCCTCCCCTCGCCCACTGGCCCTCCCCTCGCCCACTGGCCCTCCCCTCGCCCACTGGCCCCCGGCCCTCCCCGCGCCCACTGGCCCTCCCCGCGCCCACTGGCCCTCCCCGCGCCCACTGGCCCTCCCCGCGCCCACTGGCCCTCCCCGCGCCCACTGGCCCTCCCCGCGCCCACTGGCCCTCCCCGCGCCCACTGGCCCTCCCCGCGCCCACTGGCCCTCCCCGCGCCCACTGGCCCTCCCCGCGCCCACTGGCCCTCCCCGCGCCCACTGGCCCTCCCCGCGCCCACTGGCCCTCCCCGCGCCCACTGGCCCTCCCCGCGCACACTGGCCCTCCCCGCGCCCACTGGCCCTCCCCGCGCCCACTGGCCCTCCCCGCGCACACTGGCCCTCCCCGCGCACACTGGCCCTCCCCGCGCACACTGGCCCTCCCCGCGCACACTGGCCCTCCCCGCGCACACTGGCCCTCCCCGCGCACACTGGCCCTCCCCGCGCACACTGGCCCTCCCCGCGCACACTGGCCCTCCCCGCGCACACTGGCCCTCCCCGCGCACACTGGCCCTCCCCGCGCACACTGGCCCTCCCCGCGCACACTGGCCCTCCCCGCGCACACTGGCCCTCCCCGCGCACACTGGCCCTCCCCGCGCACACTGGCCCTCCCCGCGCACACTGGCCCTCCCCGCGCACACTGGCCCTCCCCGCGCACACTGGCCCTCCCCGCGCACACTGGCCCTCCCCGCGCACACTGGCCC
Source organism: Pristiophorus japonicus (assembly GCF_044704955.1). Classification (NCBI taxonomy): domain Eukaryota; kingdom Metazoa; phylum Chordata; class Chondrichthyes; family Pristiophoridae; genus Pristiophorus; species Pristiophorus japonicus. Next base: position 37,654,292 of record NC_091992.1, read on the forward strand.
TCCCCGCGCACACTGGCCCTCCCCCGCGCACACTGGCCCTCCCCGCGCACACTGGCCCTCCCCGCGCACACTGGCCCTCCCCGCGCACACTGCCCCTCCCCGCGCACACTGCCCCTCCCCGCGCACACTGCCCCTCCCCGCGCACACTGCCCCTCCCCGCGCACACTGCCCCTCCCCGCGCACACTGCCCCTCCCCGCGCACACTGCCCCCTCCCCCGCGCACACTGCCCCTCCCCGCGCACACTGCCCCTCCCCGCGCACACTGCCCCTCCCCGCGCACACTGCCCCTCCCCGCGCACACTGCCCCTCCCCGCGCACACTGCCCCTCCCCGCGCACACTGCCCCTCCCCTCGCACACTGCCCCTCCCCGCGCACACTGCCCCTCCCCTCGCACACTGCCCCTCCCCTCGCACACTGCCCCTCCCCTCGCACACTGCCCCTCCCCTCGCACACTGCCCCTCCCCTCGCACACTGCCCCTCCCCTCGCACACTGCCCCTCCCCTCGCACACTGCCCCTCCCCTCGCACACTGCCCCTCCCCTCGCACACTGCCCCTCCCCTCGCACACTGCCCCTCCCCTCGCACACTGCCCCTCCCCTCGCACACTGCCCCTCCCCTCGCCACTCCACACTGCCCCTCCCCTCGCCTCACACTGCCCCTCCCCTCGCCTCACACTGCCCCTCCCCTCGCCTCACACTGCCCCTCCCCTCGCCTCACACTGCCCCTCCCCTCGCCTCACACTGCCCCTCCCCTCGCACACTGCCCCTCCCCTCGCACACTGCCCCTCCCCTCGCACACTGCCCCTCCCCTCGCACACTGCCCCTCCCCTCGCACACTGCCCCTCCCCTCGCACACTGCCCCTCCCCTCGCACACTGCCCCTCCCCTCGCACACTGCCCCTCCCCTCGCACACTGCCCCTCCCCTCGCACACTGCCCCTCCCCTCGCACACTGCCCCTCCCCTCGCACACTGCCCCTCCCCTCGCACACTGCCCCTCCCCTCGCACACTGCCCCTCCCCTCGCACACTGCCCCTCCCCTCGCACACTGCCCCTCCCCTCGCACACTGCCCCTCCCCTCGCACACTGCCCCTCCCCTCGCACACTGCCCCTCCCCTCGCACACTGCCCCTCCCCTCGCACACTGCCCCTCCCCTCGCACACTGCCCCTCCCCTCGCACACTGCCCCTCCCCTCGCACACTGCCCCTCCCCTCGCACACTGCCCCTCCCCTCGCACACTGCCCCTCCCCTCGCACACTGCCCCTCCCCTCGCACGCACACTGCCCCTCCCCTCGCCTCACACTGCCCCTCCCCTCGCCTCACACTGCCCCTCCCCTCGCCTCACACTGCCCCTCCCCTCGCCTCACACTGCCCCTCCCCTCGCCTCACACTGCCCCTCCCCTCGCCTCACACTGCCCCTCCCCTCGCACACTGCCCCTCCCCTCGCACACTGCCCCTCCCCCCTGCAACTTCCCTCCCGCACTGCCCCTCCCCTCGCACACTGCCCCTCCCCTCGCACACTGCCCCTCCCCTCGCACACTGCCCCTCCCCTCGCACACTGCCCCTCCCCTCGCACACTGCCCCTCCCTCGCACACTGCCCCTCCCCTCGCACACTGCCCCTCCCCTCGCACACTGCCCCTCCCCTCGCACACTGCCCCTCCCCTCGCACACTGCCCCTCCCCTCGCACACTGCCCCTCCCCTCGCACACTGCCCCTCCCCTCACACTGCCCCTCCCCTCACACTGCCCCTCCCCTCACACTGCCCTCCCCTCCCCTCACAATGCCCTCCCCTCCCCTCCCCTCACACTGCCCTCCCCTCCCCTCACACACTGCCCTGCCCTCCCCCTCCCACACTGCCCTCACACACTGCCCTCCCCCTCCCCCTCCCCCTCACACACTGTCCTCCCCCTCCCCCTCCCCCTCCCCTCACACTGTCCTCCCCCTCCCCCTCCCCCTCCCCTCACACACTGCCCTCCCCCTCCCCCCCCCTCACACTGCCCCTCCCCCTCCCCTCACACTGCCCCTCCCCCTCCCCCTCCCCTCACACCTCTTGTAAAAGTGATTTACAATTGGCATCAGTTTCCAAAATTAAAAATAAACCTGCATTTTTCATTTCAGATTTCCAGCATTGGAGGTGTCAGGCAGTAGTCTTTGATTCTGGTTTGTGCTGGAAGCATGGTTACCCCCCGGCCATTCACAAATCAGGCCTGCTCATACTTAAAGAGGAATAGCACTTGGTGCTAGGCTTGGGGTTTCAGAATGAAATAGCTTTGTCACCTTACCTCCCAAGCACCGTGGAGGCCACTGCTACTTATTCATGAGTACCACTGACCAACTTTGTATTACCAGGTTTAAAAGGTTCTCTGTTGAGATATAAACATATCCCATCCATTTAGTTTATTTCACATATTTGTCTTTTTCTCACTCTTCCCATATCTATAAATGTATAAAAGGACTTGTGTCTGTGTGCACTTGCTGTCAACTTTAATTATAAATTCCAATACAGCATCCACATTTATCATGGGAACATGCCGCATGTAACTACACATTCTCACCAGTGCTGGCACTATAGTGCTTCAGTTTTGTCTAGTAATCCCCGGGCCTGTACTGCAGTACGACTCCTGTACTCCATTCGACTCTACCATTCTGCTTCTCAAATTGGTTTCTGTTTTGCTATTTAACTTTAACTCTGTTATATCTGTGTGCACTTCCTGCCAACTTTTTCCATCGTCAGTTCCTATATCCACAATTATAATGGAAACAGCTTATGTTAACTTGTCTCACTATAGTTACGCTCTCCAACAAGTGGTGGTGCTGCAATGCCGCCATTAGCCATATACACACACAGGGTCTGATTTTGCTGTAGCAGAACATCTAACAGCCTTTGCCGTTAGTTAGACTTGCACTTGCATCGTTAAACCATTGAATTACAATATGTAGATGACTCTTGCATTTGTGTATACTCGGAGTCCGAACTCCAAACCATCGTTGACACCTTCACTGAAGCGTACAAGAGTTTGGGCCTCACATTAAACATCAGTAAGACAAAGGTCCTCTATCAACCTGTCCCCGCATCACAGTACTGCTCCCCGATTATCAAGATCCACGATGAGGCCTTGGACAATGTGGACCACTTCCCATACCTTGGGTGCCAACTACCAGCAAGGGCTGACATCGATGACAAAGTCCAACAACACCTTCAGTCGCCTGATGAATAGAGTGTTCGAAGACCAGGATCTCAAACCCGGCTCCAAGCTCATGACCTATAGAGCAGTAGTGATGCTTGCCCTCCTATGTGCTTCAGAGGCACGGACTATGTACAGTAGGCACCTCAAATCACTGGAGAAGTACCACCAATGCTGCCTCCGCAAAATCCTGCAAATTCATTGGCAGGATAGGCACACCAACGTCAGCGTTCTTTCTCAGGCCAACATCCCCAGCATTGAGGTATTGACCATGCTCGACCCGCTCCGGTGGCTGCATTATCCGCATGCCCAGTGTTCGACTCCCGAAACGAGCACTCCAAGATACGTCGGAGGCAGGTGAGCCCCAGGAGAACAGAGAAAACGCTTCAAGGACACCCTCGAACCCGCCTTGAAAAAATGCAACATCCCCACTGACATCTGGGAATCCTTGACCCAAGACCGCTCAAAGTCTAGGAGGAACATCTGAGAAGGCACCGAACACTTCGAGTCTCTTCACCGGGAGCACGCGGAAGCCAAGCACAAAAAGTGGAAGGAGCATACGAGAAATCAAGCACCCTATCCAACCGTCTCTCCAACCACCGTCTGCCCCACCTGTGACAGAGACTGTGGGTCCCGCATTGGTCTCTTTAGTCACCTTTAGAAATCATTGAAATGTGGAAGCATATCATCCTCGACTCCGGTGGACTGCCCAAGAAGAAGCATCGTTTAGCACGGTGCATCAAGGGAAACGAGGCTTTTGGGACTAACTCTCTATCTCCTTAACCAACCAGATTGAAGGATTGAGAAATAAACAGCACAAGGACTGAGAAGGAAGTGTAAATTAGAGTGGGTGAATCCAAAATCAAATAAGGTACATAAAGGGAGGGAAAGAAAGATTGGATTGTGAGAGGGAGGGAAAAGAGACAGAAAGGAAAAGTAACTTTTTTTTTTACATTGACATTCTTAAAGTCTCCAACAACAATTAATATATGAAGGAATAGTTATTTTCAGTGCCAGAAAGGTTGATTGGCAGTAATTAACAATTATCATGCCATTAAAAGGATACCTGCGCCTGTAATGACTAGACTTCACTTTTTATGGCGAGTTTTATTTTTATCTACTGCGCAGATACAGCGACTTCACACCATTCAATGCATTTTAATAGTGAGGCAGCCAGCGAAATGCTGTTTTGCGAAGCTAACAGCAGAGCAGTGTAAAACGGACAGCATCTTCTGGATTTTCACATTTAATCTCGCATCTGTTCCTCGCCTGAAGCTGCTGTACCTTTTACACATAAATAAAGGAAAGGATCGCTATCCTCTCTCCATTATTTTGACAGCAAAATCTGGCCAATACAGTTTGTTTTATCCAGAATATTTTGTATGAGCAATTAGAGGAAATATTGTTGGAGGTTGAAATAAAATCTATTTTCGTCAGGTGAGAGGTCATCAATCTGAAACGTTAACTCTGTTTCTCTCTCTACAGATGCTGCCTGACCTGAGTGTTTCCAGCATTTTCTGTTTGTATTTCAGATTTGCAGCAGTATTTTGCTTTTGTATCCATTGTAGTGAGACTGTTATCATTGTAATCATTCCCACATATACATTTTTAGTAATATTTTGTCTATCTGAATATAAATATTTAAGCTGAAAAGTGGGCAGGAGTGCAACAAGATAAAATAGTTTCCCATCCCCCCCAAAATAACTTGGGTAACAAATTATGGACATATAATTTAAGCCCTATTTCCTCTCTCTAAGGAGTCCTAATATTTTCTTTAGGCCCTCATCAGTTTTCCAATGCTGCAAGATATCTAAGCTGGGAAAATTGAATACTTGATCAGCACCATCACCAAAAGAGATGGAAATTTGTGAGATTTCTTAAGGAACTGCTCACTAACAAATGGGGGCGGGGTGGGGTGGGGTGGAGTGGGGTGGGGAATGTGACTGATTCAGTTTTTAATATCAAATTTATATAGGATTTTGTCTACCAAAGTTTTGATTTCCAATTAGAGGAGGTGAGACAACACAATATAATCATCTAGCTTTCATTCTGTATCTGGAGAAAGAAGAGGGTATGTGGTGATAGAACCTTGAAGTAATGCTTTCTTGTTGGATATTTTTTATGGTGAAGTTTGGGTTGTTTAGAAAAGAAAAGATCTGTGTGGTTTAATTCTGTATGTATTAGTGAACATAGCTCTCTTTTTCAACATTCTATTATGTGTTTTCAGTGAAAAGGATCTTGATGAGGTTCTTCAAACTCACACAGTATTTACAAATGTATCAAAAGGACAGGTGGCAAAGAAAGAGGATTGTGTTGCAGCATTTCAGACCGACGAACTGACTGAAATATGTAAACAGGTCTGTTTTTAGAAACTAAAACAAGTTGCCTTGCAAAGTATAACTTTAAATATTCAGCATAAACTCAACTTTTGAATTAATTTATTCACAGAATTTTAAAACAATTGACAGTGAATTAGAATTATGCTAATGATCTGTGATTACTCACAGTAAAATTGAACAATAGGCATGCAATTATGTCTAAATATAATTTGACACAGGTAAATGAGATAAATATATGTAAATGTAAGAATTATGAAAAAAACTTATATTGTAAATGGAGAAATTTATATAACTATGCTATAATTTCTTAATTTTTTTATATATATATATCTGATATATTACATGTTTTTTGTTTATAGAATGTTGTGCAATATGAGCCTAATTGGGATTTCCAATGTGTCTAATTGTATTCCTGATTAGTAAATTTAAAAAATGTCTAAAAGACACTGTCATTGAGCATGTGATCTCAAGGGGTAAGTGTTGTTTGGTTTGGCAACATTAAGTCCTGTAATTTGGTGGCCCTGGGAAGGACCTCTTGGGATCCTCTGGTTTGGCAGTACTGTGGAAGGGAGTCTGGCCCTGGGCAGAAATGGAATTTGGAATTTATCTATCACAAACCATTGTTGAATTTGTAAATTAATTTGAAACGCAAATTATATATTTGCTTGAAAAAGATGATTCTTAAAGATAAGTGATAAGGTTAAATATAAAATTATTTTACATCTATAAATTTAATCCAAGTAAAGAAATAAACAAACTGCGTAAATACAGATTTCATTCTGTCCATGACCCTCCAGTACAATTTATTTGTACTTTCTTGGAAAGTGGATGATGTGTGGAAGTTGCAACCAGCATACGTTTGCGAATGGCTAGTCTTTCAGAAATTACCTCAGCAAGCATTTGTGTGAGATGAGTCCCAAAGTGTATTTTTGGGGGATTAAAAAACAGTTTGCAAAATAGTTTACATTTGTTACCTGATTATTGCACAAATAATAATTAATTACTCCACAGTCTTGAACTGGCTGGGTTTGATGCATTTGAGTAAGTTATCATATTTTGTCCCTCCTCCCTTCTGGGAAGGATACCGTACATTTCTGGATGGCTCGTTCACTGAGAAATGAATGGAAGTGATTAGTTTAATTTAGCGCACTAAAAATTGAGATTTTACACACTGGCTGTGATGCCACAGAGATAGCAATGTTATATTGTGAAGTGCTTACAGTAGTAACATGAATAAATGTTGAATCAGGGATATTGTAGACTCTGTCTGTTCCCAAGCTACCTCTAACCAGTAATGTTAAAGTGTAATAAACAGTAATGGGGAAAGAGACTGATGAGAATAAATATGATGCCTCTCTTCACAACATTCAGAATTATGTCAGTTTAGTGGATCAGTTCCCATTTAGATATCAAAATTACATTTCAAATACAGATCTAAGTGTTTTCTTTTCCAGATTCTGGCGAAGGGTGAATTGCAAGTATCTGATAAGGAGCGGCATGCACAGCTCGAACAGATGTTCAGAGACATAGCGACTATAGTAGTAGAGAAATGTGTCAACCCTGAAACTAAGAGACCTTACACTGTGAATCTAATTGAGCGAGCGATGAAAGACATCCACTACTCTGTGAAAGCCAACAAGAGTACAAAACAGCAGGTAAACGTGAGGCATTGACTGGGGAAGAATGGATTTGAATTTACAGCTGTCGACAAGCCAGAATATCTGTTTTGATAGTCATGGTTCCCAGTAATGAGATTGAAACTTCCAAAAGGTATTGAAGTTGCTGTCTTGTTCAGAACCACTTCAGCTATATATTACGTGCAATATCCAGCAATAGGAGCTTTATTTAACACGATTAGAATAGTGTTTTTTCTATATTTTGCAAATATGTATTTTTTTTACATTACTACAACATCTATCTGACTTTGCTGTTTTATACCATTTGACTGCTTTTTGTAAGTTGCTCTCGTTTTTAGTTACACATTGGAAAGATATTTCTGTTTGACTCAGTTGTTTAGCACTCTTGCTTCTCAAAGTGATGTGGTTCAAGCCCCACTGCAGACTTTTAATCATTCTCTGGATTTGGGCGTCACCTGCAAGGCTGGGATTTATTGCCCATCCCTAGTTCCTCTGATGAGGTGGTGGTTGGCCATCTTCAGCTACAGATGTAAGCATATAATGTAGATTGACAGTCCACTGCAGTACTGAGGGAGTACTGCATTGTTGGAGGTGCTGCCTTTTGGATGAAATATTCAACCAAGACCACACTGCCTGCTCAATCGGATGTAAAAAATGTCAGTGATATTTGAAGAAATGTTCTTCCCAATGTTCTAGCCAACATTCTTCCCTCAACCAACAGCACAAATAGCAGATTATCTCGTCATTCATTCATTTGCTATTTTCAGGATTTTGCTATGTGCCAAGTTTGACTGTATTTGACTGCACTTCAAAAGTAATCCACTGGTTATAAAGCACACTGGGACATCTTGATAACATCTTACGGTGCTATATAAATGCAATTGCTTTTTTAAATGTATTTATAAAGGTATCAAATGTATAAATTGGGAATGGGGAACCAATAGAAGTCAAACATGCACAAGTTATACTTTGAGATTGACACTACAACTCTATCAATACTGTACAGTAATTGAAACAAAACTCATTGTTTTGAACTGGTTTCTCCATGGCTTCCTCTAGAAGATTTATCAATATTGCCATAAATTGCACCCGATAAAATGATCCAATGTTACATTAGAAATAATGTATTTTTCATCTCCCCATATATAAAGGCACTAGAAGTAATAAGACTGCTAAAGGAGAGTATGCAGATTGAACGTGCTCACATGAGACTGCGACTCAGGCTCCCAGTAAAGGATGGAAAGCGCCTGAAGGAAAAGCTGAAGCCACTGATTAAAATGATGGAAAGTGAAGAATTTGCTGAAGATTTAGATATTGTAAGTTTCACCAGCATTCTTAGTTTACTGACACACAAATCAATGGCGTTGATTATGATATTTTTTATGGAAAGATATTTTATCCCCAAACATTGGTAAAAAATCTTGTATTTGCATGTAATTAAAATGGAATTTGATTTATTCAACCATCATAAATAAGTGGGCCTAAATATAAATGGATTGAGTTGCAGAAAGCAATTATCAAAACACTAGTCAAAATCCCTTAATGCCATGTAATAAAAGCAAAATTTGACATTCAATCATAAAACTATGGCCTTGATAATGTTTGGGAAATACTGATTCCAGGAAGTAAAAGCATATAAAGGTGATCAAGGGGGAAAATTGAATTATTTGCAGCGCAAGCCACACAGATCAGAAAGTCTCGGTTTAATGCCCTGTCTGTACTGACTTAGCAGATCTTAGCTGGGGCAGCAAACAGGGTCCTCAGCTGCTCTGGGCTAGCGAGGAGGTGGTCCGATGGATTCCCACTCCTGATTGCTCTTTAATGACTTTTGCTAGCAAAGGTACCTGTGTGGCTATTAAGTGATAACACATTGGGTTTAGCTGTGGTTCTCCCCAGCCTACTAACATTTATGGTATCGGCTCACACATGACAAATAGCCTGTTGGGTGTAAGCAAACCCTTGCAAGAGTTAGTGCATTTAATAGAGGATGGCAGAGAAATAAATGCAGTACCTTAGAAGCCCTGTTTAAGTTCAATATATTTTCCCAAAACAACCTTACACTAATTAATAGTATTAGGTGTGGTCTATGTGAGATCTGCAGAAATTGAATACTTTGAAAATGGACCATTAGCATGAAATTTCTTTGATGGGGGTGGGGGAGGTGTTATGAAGATGGTGATTCCAAAAAAAGAGGTTCGAACAAAAATGAGGTTTAAAGACAAGGCACATGATAGTGATAATACCCATGAGAGTTATAAAAGTGACTGAAATGAAACAACATAGAATAGGAAGGCTGAGGAGTGTATGACAGACAGATAATCAACACAAAAGGTAATAGGAAATTTTATAAACACTTAAGAATAGTCTTGGAAGGATGAAGATCGGCCATCTTGTGTTATTGGATAGCTCCATTTGCAAAGCCAGCACCAGTACAGATGTGATGAGCCAAATAGTTTTCTGCTGTGCTGCTATTTCTCATTTTTCTAGTTGTGGTTTATGTTATTTCTGGTTTGACTTTAGGTGTGTTTGATTGATCCTGGCTGCTTCAGAGAAATTGATGAACTTATCCGACGTGAAACAAAGGGAAAGGCTTCCTTGGAAGTTCTCAGCTTAAAGGAAGTGGAAGAAGGAGATGAGAAATTTGAATAAGTTCATGAGAATTTTGGTCTTGCAGAAACAATATACTAAAGCCACACAACCATGTTAACTGTTTTCTTAAACTATATTTGTACCAATAAGTATTCATTTCACTTGTATAATGAGACCATGTTGTCTTCAATGGGAGCCACCATGAATGAATAAATTAGCAGTTACAATTTTCAATCCTTAACCCCATCAATTAATATTCTTTACAAAATGTATTCTGTCTGATTTTTTTTCCTTTAAATATATATAATTAAAATCTATTGAAGTCTTGATGTAGTTTCATGCACTGACTTTTATTTATTAGTATGCATTCATATGGCAGTGGTGGGGTGCCGATCAAGCAGGTTGCTTTGTCCTGCATGATGTTGAGCTGCTTGTGTTGTTGGAACTACACTCATCCAGGCAAGCAGTGAGCATTCTGAAACACTACTGACTTGTCTTGTAGGTGGAAGGGAGTTAGGTGAGTCACTCACTGCAGAATACCCAGCCTCTGATCTCTTATAGCCACAGTATTTATGTGGCTGGTCCAATTACATTTCTGGTCAATGGTGGGGGATTTGATGATGGCAGTGCCATTGAATGTCAAGGGAAGGTGGCCTGGCACTTATGTGGCATGAATGTTACTTGCCACTTATCAGCCCAAGCCTGGATGTTATCCAGCTCTTTATACACGCAGGCATGGACTACTTCATTATTTGAGGAGTTGCAAATGGAAGTGAATATTGCAATCAGCAGTGAACACCCCTACTTCTGACTTTATAATAGAGGGAAGATCATTAATGAAGCAGTTGAAGATGGTTGAGCCTAGGTCACTTCTCTGAGGAATGCTGCAGCGATGTCATGGTGGCCAAGTGGTCCATCTGGTTTTATTATACTTATTTGAAGCAGTTTGATGCCACTGAGTGGCTTGCTAGGCCATTGCTGTGGGTCTGGAGTCACATATAGGGCAGGTGGCAAGGACAGCAGTTTTTCTTCCTTCAAGGACATTAGTGACCCAGTTGCAATTTTACAACAATCCAATCGCTTCATGGTCACCATTATTGCTTTTTATTCCAGATTTATTTAATTTTTGTAAAACTGAATTCAAATTCACAAACTATCATGGGGGATTTGAACTCATCTTCAGCCGCTTAATCCAGCACTCTGGTTTACTAGTCCAGTAACATAACCACTACACTACTATACCTGGAATGTAAGGAATAAGCCTGTTTAAATAAAACACATTCACTGCATATCAGGACCTACCTAAACATGTTTGTGCCAGTGATAGGGTTAAACAGGAAATCAATGTAATTGCACAAATTAAGGTATTTATCAACATTTTCTTTTATAGCCCTCTGAGGGTGAGAGTTCAGTGTTCTAATAGTAGACATGCTTAATTGACTAGGTGAAGTGCAACAAAGGAGATACTGCTGTGTATCCATGGGAGGAAACCTCACAAAAGTGTGTCATAAGGAGGGAGATGTTAGTGGCATTGAGTGCCACCTCACCCGCCAAGAACTGCAACAATGCCAGAAAAAGTTCAGGAACCTGACAGGTCATACATGCAGCCCCTTCCAACTCTCACTACACATGTCTATGTATCCTGCCAGCACTCATTTTCCCTGCAGCATTCCAGCTTGTTGACATCAGGGATGCATTGTCTTGAGAAGCACAGCCCTGTCACACGGTCTGCTTCGGCCTTGCAGGAGGAGATGCAGAGAATGGCTGGCACAGGCAGACCAGTGGTGAGGTGAAGGCCCCAAAATCAGGCAGCTAACTTACTGAGGCACGTGTCACAATTTTCTTGTGGAGGCACTCTACACTGGCAACAGAGAAGTTGGGTATCTATCAGTTAAAGCTGCATCTTCTCACTGTCTTGCTTTTCCATCTTTTACTGCAGCAGCACAGGCTGCCTTCCATCATGCAACTTCCTGTTATTCCTGCAATTCTACATTTCTCTGGATGTGTTCATTCTAAACTTGTTTCTGAAGATTAATCACAAGAACAAGAGGAGGAGGAAGAAATTATGTTTTGTCCCTTTGCATTAGGGCAGGGGCCCAGTTTCAAGCATACCATCTTTATTTCCATTCCCCCAGTCACCATCCAAGGGACATTCTCCCAGGGGAATAAGCTTTGGTACTGTGTAAGTCAGAGCACAAAGGGGCCAGATCAGGGGATAGTACAAGTGGAGCCTACCAATCCCAAGGATGTAGTGTATTTGGATTTTCAAAAAAACATTTGATAAAGTGCCACCCAAGAGGTTATAACTCAAAATTAGGGCTCATGGGATTGGGGGCAATATATCAAATGTTAACAGGAATGAACAGATCATTTTCAGGATGGCAGGCTATAACTAATGGGGTACCACAAGGATCGGTGCTTGGGCCTCAGCTATTTACAATCTGTATCAATGACTTACATGAGGGGACAGAGTGTAATCTATCCAGCTTTGCTGACGATACAAAGCTAGGTGGGAAAGTAAGCTATGAGTAGGATGTAAAGAGGCTGCAAAGGGATATAGACAGATTAAGTGAATGGGTAAGAACATGACAGACAGGACATAATGAGGAGCAGTGTGAAGTTAGCACTTTGGTAGGAAAAGTAGAAAAGTATTTTTTTTTAAATGGTAAGAAACTGGGAAATGTTGGTATTCAGTGTTGGTATTCAGAGGGACCTGGGTGTACACTGATCACAGAAAGTGAACATGCAGGTACAGCAAGCAATTCGGAAAGCAAATGGGAGGATGTTTCACCTGGCTGGGGAGTCTAGAACTAGGGTTACAGTCTCAGAATAAGGGGTCAGCCATTCAGGCCTGAGGGGAGAAATCTCTTCACTCAGAGGGTTCTGAATCTTTGGAATTCTATACTCGAGAGAGCTGTGGATGCTGATTCGCTTGAGTGTATGCAAGATCAATAGATTTTTGGATACTAAGGGAATCAATGGATATGGGGAGTGTGGGAAGGTGGAGTTGAAGTAAATTGGCCATGACCTTATTGAATGGAAAAGCAGACTTGAAGGGCTGAATGACCTATTCCTCCTATTTCTTATGAGACAGCCCTTGGAAGAATAGCTCATTGGCCTTGCTCTGAAAAAGATGGTCAAGCAAGCACCACACCTATTTTCAAACATTGAGGACAATCTTCCAGGATGTGTAGCAGATGGCAAGAGTCATGGTTGAGTCCACTATCGTCCTATGCGACATCAGGGAAGTTTTATCCTCATGGAAGCTCCAGCCATATCTACAACGGTCTCTCCTAGCATGAGTGGCCCAGGGCAGAGACTTTGAGGTCTTAGGGGATAGACCGCAAAAAGTGTTGGGGTAGAAAAATCTTGTGTATATTATATAGTTCCTGGAAGCGTCAGGAGAGGCCCAGTCGTCGCCGCTGGAGGGGTCCGATCACCACTGGAGGCTCACCTGGCGTCGTCGAGGATCAGGGATCGGGTGGGGCAGGGCAGCTGAGTCGACTTTGAAGGAGCAGATCGCCAGAGAAGGACGCCGAAGGAGGGAAGGGGTCCAGGTCCAGGTTGCTGTTGCAGCAGGAGGCTCGGTCGTCATTGGTGGTCCGGTCGTCGTCGTTGTTAAGGAGGAAGATTCATGCCCAAGGTAGTCCCGAATTTATGGATTATAGGAAAAAGGGTTTAAGATAAAATTTAAGAAAATATACCTCCTATTAGGGTCTATTAAGGTTAGGGAAAGTTTAGAGAGTGGGAGGGGAGGAGGTTGAGCGTGAAAGTTGGCAGATGGTTCAAGATTCTGAAGTTAAGTTTGTTTTCTCAGGGGAGCTCCTCAGAGACTGCAGCCATCTTAAAGGATGTCTCAGAGATGCAGTGATCGTGTCCATTTTTAAAAAGGGGAACAAATTCGACTGTGGCAACTGCAGGGGAATCTCCCTGCTATCAGCCACTGGGAAGGTTGTTGCTAAAGTCCTCCTCAACCATGCCCAGCCCTTATACATGGCCTTTTTCGATCTTACAAAGGCCTTTGACACTGTCGACCGTGAGGGCTTATGGAGCATCCTCCTCCGTTTTGGGTGCCCCCAAAAGTTTGTCAACATCCTTCGCCTGCTCCACGACAACATGCAGGCCTTGATCCTTACAAGCGGATCCGTTACAGACCCATTCCACACCCGAACCGGGGTCGAACACGGCTGCATCATCGCTCCAACCCTCTTAATCTTTCTTGCTGCCATGCTCCACCTCACTGTCAACAAGCTCCCCACTGGAGTGGAACTAAACTGCTGAACCAGTGGGAAGCTGCTTAACCTACGCCATCTCCAGACCAGGTCCAAGACCACTCAAACCTCTGTCGTTGAACCGCAGTACGCGGACGACGCCTGCGTCTGCGCACAGGTTGAGGCTGAACTCCAGGATACAGTCGATGTATTCACCGAGGCATATGAAAGCATAGGCCTTATGCTTAACATCCGTAAGGCAAAGGTACTCCACTAGCCTGTCCTCACTGCACAGCACTGCCCCCCAGTCATCAAGATTCACGGCGCAGACCTCGACAACGTGGACCACTTCCCATACCTCGGGAACCTCTTGTCAACAAAGGCAGACATTGATGCGGAGATTCAACATCGCCTCCAGTGTGCCAGTGCAGCCTTCAGCCGCCTGAGGAAAAGTGTTCGAAGACCAGGCCCTCAAACCTACCACCAAGCTCATGGTCTACAGGGCTGTAGTAACACCTGTATGGATTAGAGGCATGGATGACTTACAGAAGACACATCAAGTCGCTAGAGATATATCACCAATGATGTCTCTGCAAGATCCTGCAAATCCCCTGGGAGGACAGACGCACCTCTATCAGTGTCCTTGCCCAGGCTAACATACTCAGCATTGAAGCACTAACTACACTCGATCAGCTTAGCTGGGCAGGCCACCTAGTACAATGCCAGACATGAGACTTCCTAAGCAACAGCTCTATGCGGAGCTCCTTCATGGCAAACGAGCCAAAGGTGGGCAGCAGAAACATTGCAAGGACACCGTCAAAGCCTCCCTGGCAAAGTGCGACATCACCACTGACACCTGGGAGACCCTGGCACAAGACCGCCCTAGGTGGAGAAAGTGCATCCGGGAGGCCGTTGAGCTTTTCGAATCAGAGGTCAGGCGCAGGCAACGGAAGGAGCGTGTGGTAAATCAGTCCCACCGTCACCCCCCACCCCCGAATGTCTGTCCCACCTGTGACAGGGTCTGTGGCTCTCATGTTGGACTGTTCAGCCACCAAAGAACTCACTTTAGGAGTGGAAGCAAGTCTTCCTCGATTCCAAGGGACTGCCTATGATGGAAGTATCAGATTTATTGTACTTTTGCCATCACTTTGTTGATTTGATGGAGCAGAATTTGACAGTGAATCAGTGGCTCTGATGATGATGCACTTATGCATTGAATAGCTTAACATGTCCACAGAACACCATTTTTTTTTAAAGCAGTGGGAGAGGGCAGAGGGGGAGGAACGAAAGAGGGCAGGAAGAAATAATTGAGGTGAAACGCAATAGAAAAAAATAAATATATAATCCAAAGGGCCATGGAGTAGCCAAGAACTGAGCCTGGAAATAAAAATAATGGAGGTCCTCAGAGCGGCAGAAAAAGTACCTCCAATTAAAGAAATAAAAATTAAATATATAAAACAGATTCATATTCAAATAAGTTACTTACCTGTTTACTTACTTCACAGTAGAAAATCCAATATTGTGGAGAGTCAGAACTAAGAGGGAAAACTGCTCTAAGCATTGTCGTCAGTGCCTGAAACTAATTTTTACAAGGTATTCCAGATGGTACCATTAGTTGAAAAATCCTATTAAAAACATGACGGACACTGCAGGAAAAGGGTTACATCCAAACTCAACAGGTAGCTGTGAACCCAAATTAAATAGGAAATCCCTTTGGCAGATATAAAATATCACTTTGTTTTAATTCTTTACTTTACATCATACAAATCCTTCCACTCCCTGCTTCTGCAATCCATTGTTGGTTGATGGAGGACATCTCTCATCAACCTATCCTTTAGTGGGTCTAATAGGAATACCAACAAGTGCAGAGAAAATGTAAACGGCAAATAAAAATTAAGTCGTCGCTGTACATCATTCCAGTAGATGGGGGAAGATATAATGCAGATATTCAATATGCAATCAAATAATTGAGATAAGTTTATTTTGAGCATTAATAGTTCAGGAATATACAAATCATAATATAAATTTACAGCATAGTCTTCCTTTATTTCCTGATACAGGTGTAAGGAAGTTTGCATAAATCATCAAAGTAACACAAAATGCATAAAAAAATACAGATGCTACTGCTTCCTAACCAAATGAAACACAAAATAAATAAACGTGTATACACTCAGATACTCCAATGTTACTATGCTGAAAGGCAGTAAATTAAGCAAAAAATAAAGCTGGTTTTAAGGATAAAGCAAGTGTTAATCTGGCTATGAAATTAAAGTCAACTGTCGTATTCTAAAGCATGTGTAACATTAAAAAATCCCATGGTGTAAGGAAAAAAGTGTGATTCATTCATGAGGTGTGGAGTGCTGTTCAATAATATAAATTTTTTTAAATAATCACTTGTCAATGGCTTTTAATATTTAATTCAAGTAATCTCAAATGCACCATCCAGCTAATAATGTAAATATTAGTGTGTATTGGTAATTAAAGCAGTATCAGCAAAGGGTGGCATGAGGAGCTACAATAGAGGTTACATTATTACTTCATACAGGGCTTTCAGGACGTCACTGGTTCATTAACCAAAAGGCTAATACAATTAAGGAATTTAAGGGGGTGGTCACCTTCCATCTGTTCTTATATTAACAGGTTCACTGTTTATTCCCCTTGCTAAACTGATCACTTCTAACTTTGTTTCCTCAAGCATTAATATAGTATTCACAGTGCAGAAAGTACTAAAGCAAAATACTGTGGATGCTGGAATCTGAAATATAAACAGAAAATGCTGGAAATCTCAGCAGGTCAGGCAGCATCTGTGGGGAGAAAGAGTTAACGTTTCAGGTCAACTCCACAGATGCTGCCTGACCCACAGATTTCCAGCATTTTCTGTTAGTGCAGAAAGTACTGTCCAGTTCCTAACCGCAACATTATTTTGTAGTATAATTTGGTCACATGGTTTAAAACATGGTAAAGCTGCATTCCACAAAAAATCAACGTGTTTTATAATTTTGAATACCTTTGTGGGGATCCTTGGCATGCTCTAGCATAGAATTCCATTAACTTCATATTAATGGCAAGTTTGAAAAACGGGGCACTCTCACTGTTTTTTTGTCTTTCTTCTATAATTATCCTTCAATCTCCCCAGGACAACATTCTTCCAAGTACCTTATCCAAGTGATTCATTCTATACATTCCAGTGGCCTATTTGATTGAGAGCCAGCACAAACCTTCCCATAACATTAACATGCACATGAGCCAGGAGCAGCAACCCTGATTTTTTATTTCCCTTTCCATTATTGTTGAAGCCAACTATAACACCCCAACTAAATAGGTGTCTGAAATCAGCAAAGGCTAGGGATCAAATATGGGACCTTTAGTATGGCTCAGTCCACTCACAAAGCCCTCAGCAGACGAAATGTTAACTTGCGTTTCCACTTTACAGATGCTGATGCAAGTGTACAGATGTGTAATTCCAGCATTTTCTGGTTTTGTTTAGGGTATTAGAGGGTCCCTGGTTGATCTCTAGCCTTGGAGCACTGAAGCTAACTGTAGCATCCTTCATCACTCAGGCTGAAATTAGCTAACATCACAGACCAGGAGTGAAATCACAGGGAGCCTGTGCAGGGAGGCAGAGGGAAGACGGGGGCAGGGGATGGAGGGGAGAGTGGTGCAGGTGGGGGGTGGAGAAACCCAGGGCGGGGAACAGAAAGGGCCACATTGCAGCGGAGGTCTGGGGGGGGCGAAGTGTGTTGGAGGGACGGGCCTCTGTGCCTCGGTGCGGGGAGTGTTCAGAGTGGGGTGGACGGGTTGACTGCGCAGATGGTGGTTGGTGGATGTGGTGTGGTTGGCGTCGCGGGGGCGTGGCTCCGGGGTGGCCGGGGCTGGGGGCCTCGACATCCGGGGGTATTCGGCATTTGGGAAGGATTCTGACGGGACGGGTTGGGTGCGGGGGGAGTGTTCCCGGTGTTGGGCGAGTCCGGAGCCGGGGGGGGTGGCGCGCTCTTGGGATGGGTGGTGGGCTGTTTGGGGATGGGATTGGGAGAGACTTCTTCACTCGGGGAGTTGTTGGCCTGTGGGGCTCCCTGCCGCTGATGGTTGTTGATGGCAGTTCATTGGATGTTTTCGGGAGGGAGTTGGATGTGGTCCTTGCGGCTGGGGGGGTGGTTGCGGAGGGGGCGTGGGGGGGGAGGTGCTGGGGTGGGTGATCAGCCATGATCTTGTTGAATGGCGGTGCAGGCTCGAAGGGCTGAATGGCCTACTCCTGCACCTATATTCTATGTTTCTATGAAATCACTAACCATTCTGATCTGTATGGCTCAGTGCGACACCATATGGTGCATTCACCCACTGAACCACTGGGGGGGGCCACAACACTCATCAATTGGTTTTAGAAAATACAATTTAAAAAATAGTGTTCGATAAAGCAAAAATAAATGCTGCTGACAGGTTGCCAGAGGAATGGATGCTCCCTAGTTGAAGGTGACTTTCATGGTAGTTTCAATTACACTGATTAAGGGGTACTGTAGCACAGTGGTGATGTTGCTGGGCTAGTAATCCAGAGGCCTGGACTAATGATCCGGAGACGTGAATTCAAATCCCACCACAGCAGCTGTGGAATTTAAATTTGATTAAATAAATCTGGAATTAAAAAGCTAGTATCAGTAATTGTGACCATGAAACTAGCGGATTGTCGTAAAAACCCATCTAGTCCACGAATGTCCTTTAGGGAAGGAAATCTGCCGTCCTTACCCAGTCTGGCTTAGCAAGTCATTCAAGGCGGCAGCTCACCACCACTTTCTCAAGGGAAATTAGGGATGAGCAATAAAATGCTGGCCTTGCCAGTGACGCCCACATCCCGTGAATGAATTAAAAAAAATTGTTTTCCCTTTACCAAGTTATGTTATTCATCAATAAACGAGCAACATTGAAAGAATGCACAGTAATACTACAGAGGGCTCCAGCCAGTGGTTACATTCTTGGACTTTTCAAAACAAACAATTTTCTGTCAACAAGAATTGATTGAAAATTACAATTAAACCGCATGTACTTTAGTCCTCCCATATTTCTTCATCACTGTGAAAGTTAGCTTGCTATTGTAACTTGTACAAAAGACTGATTATATACACAAAATAAAGTTCAAGTGAGATTTAAACAAGCCTTTGTAAAGGAGCAATAAGCATGGACTTACTAAAAGCACCAGATACTTCCACAGAAGAAAATTCACATCCAACTACTTTACCTGTCTTGTGATCAATTAGCAGTCATTTGTTTCTTCTCGTGATTTAAATATGGCTCTTCCCATTAAAAGAATGCTGGATTTTCAATAGTTTGAAATTTCTTTCCACATTAATTTTCCCCTACTCCTGACAAAAACATGATCCCTTCTTGGTTAAAGTTGGACACTCCCATCAACTCCCATATCTGCAAAGATATACATTTCTTAGAAAGTTGCACACAGAGAAAGTGGGAAAGGATGACCCCAAGCTGTTTTCTTCCCTCCATTAAATATAAACAGGGACTAGCAAATTCTTCTCTTGCAAAGCCCAAATATGAATGTCATTTATGCAAAGTCCAACTTGAAACCTTTTCCTGTCTTGTGATTCTGCTACAATTTTGGCTTGAGGATTCTTCCTTTTGTAGCTCTTTATCCAATAATAGAACTTTGGATTGGAGTAAGATGCAGCATTTTAGAAGGAAAAAAAGTTATTTTTAAAGTTGCATATCCATCAGCCCCATAATTAAAGTTAGTTCAATGAACAAAATAGATCACTTGCAGAAAAGATGGATTAAGATTTTATAATTTTGTGAGACTTTGAAGGTTGGATTGTAGGCCAAAGCAATTGTGTAACCACCAGCCCAATACATCTCAAATTATCTTAAGTTTATAGGTAGCGTCACTTGTGTTTGATATTTCATTGACTATAAAGAATTCAATTTAATCAAAATGGCTTGGGTATGACTATTTTTTATATGACTATGTATTTATGCAGTAATTAGGATTGAACAGCTGACAGATTAATTGTTATCACCAACATTAATGTAGCTAAAAATGCAGGTTTAACTTTTGTGAAGATTAATATATATTTGTAACAAATTGTATGAATCATATTGATTAGGAAGTCACGATATTGTATAAATATATTAATACAGTACAACCATAGGAGTGTGAAATAACAACCAGAATGTGTAAACTGATGAACATCTTTGAAATAAAATATTGGACATTAATAATTCATAAATGTGAAATATCTATTTTCGCTCCTGCAAATGATCATATGAGGAGCAGTGAAAATAATGATGGTAAGGCACTGATATGTATCAATTGGGTGAGTTGCTTAGTCAGTGAATAGGTCCATGTATTTCTGACAATTTGTGAATAAATAACATTCTTTATGAACAGCTAAATATCATCCCATTTCAAAGTCTAAAAGGATTCCATCAGCCTATAGTTGCTGCTTTAAAAAAATAAACAGCAAAGAAACTAACATTTAGAGTTATATTTGGGAATCATTAGCAACAGTTCCCAGTTAGTTTACTGAGCGACTAAAATAACGGTGTCTTTGCCAGTGTTCAAATGGTTATATGGCATATTCTGAAGCAGCATCAATCTCCCTTACAAAACCAGTAGCATTAAGAATGCTTTGCTAATTCCAACTTATTTTGTGTGATGGCTCTGGAATGCAGAAAGGTCATCATCAAACTCATTTCCCGGGCCAGCAGTCCAGTATTGAGCATATTAGAGTTCTTCCAGAAAGGCCACTTGTGTCTTAGCAGTTACACTCTGTAGATTAAGCTGGAGAATGAAAAGGGAAACAATAAAAATATTGTTGAAAAGTTGAGAGATTTTTTTTTTTTTAAATTGACTTTCAAATTTGTACACTCTGGCAATTGTTCATGTACTTTCCAAATGTGCAAGCATACTCAGGTTTTTCCCCAACACAGTGTATTGTTTGTTGTATGGCAATGTGTTTGCTCTGTGGCCCAGTATATATGGCAAGCAACAAATAGCAAGCATACTGCCAACACAAGTTTGAATGAATGAACGTGCACGTAGATAGGAGCACTTTTCACATCCACGTGATGTTCCAAAGCACTGCACAGCCAGTGGATTAATTTTTTTTAAGTGCAGTTATTATTGTTTTGTAGGCAAACTTGTGTACACAACAGTCCCACAAACAGCCATGTACTCAATGGTAATCGCTTTTAATAGTATTTAGGGAAAAATGTTGGCCAGGACACGGAAAAAAATCCTGTGCTCTTCTTCTAATAGTGCAATAGAATATTTTACACCCTCCTTGAACAGGCAAATGAGGCTTCAGTTTAATGTCTCATTCTGAAGACAGCACCGCCAACAATTCAGCAGCTCCTCAGGCTGCACTTAAGCATTAACCCAGTCTGCCTCAGCTCATTTGCTGCTGAACCCCTCAGCCATGCCTATGTTACCTCTAGACTTGACTATTCCAACCCACTTCTGGTTGGACTCCCATCTTCCACACTCCATAAACTAAAACTTTGCTGCTCGTATCCTAACTCGCACCAAGTCCCGTTCACCCAGCACTCCTGTGCTCGCTGAGCTACATTGGCTCCCAGTTGAGCAACGCCTCAATTTTAAAACTCTAATCATGGTTTTCAAAGCCCTCCATGGCCTCGCCCTTCCCTATCTCTGTAATCTCCTCCAGCCCTACAACTCTCCAAACCCCTCCCCGTGATCCCGCAGGCATCCAATTTCTGACACGCCACCCCCCCTCCATTCTTATCAGCCATCTACCTCACTTCCTCCTCCCATTGGAGAAAATACTTAGAAAGAGCACACTGGATGCTGAAAAGACACACCATACATTTTTACTAAGGCTAAATACTGACTACCCTGCACCACATACTGTAATGTTTAATGAAAATCGAGTTATGTTTTGATAGTTCTTTTGGAATGAGGAAAACTAAGGTAGTTGTGGAGAAATGCTATGTATTTATGGGTTTTGATTCATGTCTGGGGCGAAGGGGAGTGATGCCAGGCAAGGTTATTGGACACATGCAGAGATAACTGTTATGCCTTGGATGTTTTAGGCACTGAACTATATGTCACCCATTACAGCTTTCCTTATAACTATTGCTGTGTGACCAGTTCCTTATATCTCATGGTTCTCCTGTGACACTGACTGTTGATGCCCATCTTCTATGTAACACTGTGTGTTACATAATGAGGTCCCTTTGCAGGGCAAAGTTCTGTAGCGCAACAAAAATCATGGCTGTGTATGCAACTTCTGATCCTGCCCTTCCTCCTCTAGAAAAAGTAGAGTACACAGATCCTACTTAGGTAAAGCTCAATAACCATTCCCTCAGCTAACAGATGGCTGATAGGATGCAGCATTGAAAAGGTTTGAATAGCTGCAGTTGGGAAACTCAAGGACACCATGAAATAAACAATGAAGTCTCTGGGTCAACATGCAGCTGATTGATATAACCACCAAGCAGACTTTCCTTCAAGGAGGAGAAACAAACATGATTGAATGGGCCAACCATCCTATTTTACTAAGAACACATTTCGGACAAAGATTTATGTTTGTTCTGAGGCTTCAATAAACCTAGTGCAGGCCCTCAGTGTGACAGAAATTTCCCCCACATTATACAGTGCATGATGGGCACACATCATGCAGACAGAAGTAGTCCAAGTGGTGAAGACTATGATTCTATTGGTGAAAGGGCAGGGGAGTGGGACTAATTGGATAGCTCCTTCATAGCGCTGTCACAGGCATGATGGGCCAAATAGCCTATTTATGTGCTGTATCATTCTATGATTCTAAGACCCTAAGACCTTAATCATTCCAATAACTTATTAAATAGTTCTCAATATCAAAACATGTATTAAAACTAATAATCTGCAATATAAGTCAATTCCGAGAAGTCACATTCAGGACAAAATTAGAACCTAATGAACAAATATTAATTAATAATCTGCAAGGAAAGACATAGTATGTCCTCGGCACCAAGCCAGACGGTCAGGACATGAACTGAATGCAAAGACCAATAGAGGAGATATCAGAAAAAGCTGAGGTACAAACTGTGAAAACAATGGACAAAGAATAGATAACGTTGCTCAAACTCACTAAAGAAAATGTAAAAAATGTTACTCGTTCCTGAGATTTGGGCGTCGCTGGCAAGGCGGACATTTATTGCCCATCCCTAATTGCCCTCGAGAAGGTGGTGTTGAGCCGCCTCCTTGAACTGCTGCAGTCCATGTGGTGAACATACTCCCATAGTGCTGTTGGGGAGGGGACTTCCAGGATTTTGACCTAGCGACGATGAAGGAACAGCAATGTACTTCAAAGTCAGGATGGTGTGTGACTTGGAGGGGAACCTGCAGGTGATGGTGCTCCCATGCGGCCGCTGCCCTTGTCCATCTAGGTGGTAGAGGTCGCAGGTTTAGGAGGGGCTGCCGAAGAAGGTTGGCGAGTTGCTGCAGTGCATCCTGAAGATGGTACACACCGCAGTCACACTACGCTGATGGTGGAGGGAGTAAATGTTTTAAGGTGGTGGATGGGATGCCATTCAAACTGGCTGCTTTGTCTTAGATAGTGTCGAGCTTCTTGGGTGTTGATGGAGCTGCACTCATTCAGGCAAGTGGAGAATATTCCATCACACTCCTGACTTGTGCCTTGTAGATGATGGAAAGGCTTGGTAGTCAGGAGGTGAGACACTTGCCACAGAATACCCAGCCTTTGACCTGCTCTTGTTGCCACAGTATTTATGGGACTGGTCCAGTTAAGTTTCTGGTCAATGGTGACCCCGAGGTTGTTGATTGAGGGGGATTCGGCGATGGTAATGCCAATGAATATCAAGGGGCGGTGGTTAGACTCTCACTTGTTGGAGATAGTCATTGCCTGGCACAAATATTACTTGCCACTTATCAGCCTAAACTGAATGTCGTCCAGGTCTTGCTGCATGTGGGCATGGACTGCTTCATTATCTGAGGAGTTGCGAATGGCACTGTATACTGCAGTCATCAGCGAACATCCCCACGTCTGACCTTATGATGGAGGGAAGGTCATTTGATGAAGCAGTTGAAGATGGTTCGGCCTAGGACACTGCCCTGAGGAACTCCTGCAGTGAAGTCCTGGGGTTATGTTGATTGACCTTCAGCCACCACAACAATCTTCCTTTGTGTTAGATTATGACTTCAGCCAGTGGAGAGTTTTCCCCCGATTCCCATTGACTTCAGTTTTACTAGGGCTCCTTGATGCCAGACTCAGTCAAATGCTGCCTTGATGTCAAGGGCAGTCACTCTCACCTCACCTCTGGAATTCAGCTCTTTTGTCCATGTTTGGACCAAGGCTGCAATGAGGCCTTGAGCCAAGGGTTCCTGGCGGAACTCAAACTGGGCATCAGTGAGCAGGTTATTGATGAGTAAGTGCCGCTTGATAGCTCTGTCAATGACACCTTCCAACACTTTACTGATGATTGGGAGTAGACTGATCGGGCGGTAATTGGCCAGATTAGATTTGTCCTGCTTTTTGTGGACAGGACATACCTGGGCAGTTTTCCACATTGTCGTATAGATGCCAGTGTTGTAGCTGTACTGGAACAGCTTGGGCTAGAAGCGTTTCTAGATCTGGAGTACAAGTCTACAGCACCTCAGCTGGGATGTTGTCAGGGCCCATAGCCTTTGTTGTAACCAGTGTGCGCAGCCATTTCTTGATATCACGTGGAGTGAATCAAATTGGTTGAAGACTGGCTTCTACATTTACAAGATGACTTAATGGGCTAATATTAAGTATTAATTAAAAATAATCAGGTGTTGACATGTTATCATAATGTTAGCATGACATTATTATGACGATAGAAGGTACAATACACCAAATCTCAGGACTAGCTTTGACCAACATAATCAGATTAGAACTACGCGCTTACGACTCAACCCGAATGAGTCTCACGTAATTGTCGGTATAGGTACAATGTCTCGAATCTGGCAACCTTGGGACCGAGGCCGTGCCGTTTTTTTCTGGATTTCGAGGAAGAAAATCCGATGTCCCGAATCCGGCAACCTCGGGGACGATTTTTGTATTTTTCCGGATTTCGGAGAAGAAAATCCGACATCCCAAATCCGGCAACCTAGAGGCCGAGGCCATGCCGGTTTTCACATTTTTCCAAATTTCGGGTCAGACATTAAAACAGCGCACGAGTCAGGTCAAGGGGAGCATGAGAGTCAGATCGGGACGGATCAGGTCGAGTCGGGTCACACATGGGTCAGGGTCGAGGGCCATTCGGCAAGGCTCGGACTGATCGCACGTCAGACGACTCCCTCTACGATGTGCTTTTCTAAAAAAAAATGTCCGGTTTTCGGACAATTCCGTTTTTCAGAATTCCGGATTCGGGACATTGTACCCGTACTCTCATTGTCTATAGTGGGTAATATAAATAAAACACATTAGTCAGACGTTTCAGTGTTTGCTAGTTCTCGCGCTTGTTTAAAGGGGTCTGGATACAGATTATCCTGCAAAATCTCAATGTATATTTAGCCTATTAGGGGGTAAAAATCTAACACATTAGGTTTGCGCCAGATGTGCATCAGCATTGAACAGCATCCTCATAATTCCAAAACTATAACAAAGTAAAGATGACCAGGAAACTGCAGCATTCAATATCTGTATAATAAGCATTTATCACTCTTAATTTCCTGAAAGTCATAGCGTTTATAATCCATATTCACATTAACTTAATTTGCATCTTGTCCTGTTTGTTGGAATATGGTCTCTCTGATGTTATTCACTTAGTAGCAGCCATGCCCAATGGCTTTTACATCTCTATCATCAATTCACCAAGACACAGAACAGCAGCCATTGCTTTTACAAAGAGAGGCAGTCGGGAGAAAGCAAATGTTATGTATATTAGAGAAAAATAATGCCTTAACAGCATGATTTAATAAATGCAGTAGGCTCCGTGGTATAGGGTTGTTAAATGCACAAGTGATATTCAATCTGAATACAAACCAATTTAGGAGTGCAGGCATATCTCTAATTTACTCCTGTTCAGTTCTTATTAAAAACCTACAATAAATCAGTGAAGTGAAACAACTTGTTTCATAGCACCTTTAACATAGTAAAACATCCCAAGATGCTTCATGGGAACGTTATCAAACAATATTTGACATCGAGCCACATCAAGAGATATTAGAACAGGTGACCAAAAGTTTGGTCAAAGAGGTAAGTTTTAAGGAGTGACTTAAAGAGAGAGCTAGCGAGGCAAGTTTAAGGAGGAATTCCAGAGCTTAGGCCCAAGCAGCTGAAGGCACGGCCACAAATAGTGGAGTGAAGGAAATCAGGGATCAAGAGACCAGAATTGGAGGAGTGCAGAGGTCTTGGAGGATTGTAGGACTGTAGGATTATAGAGATAGGGAGAGGCGTGGCCATGGAGGGGTTTGAACACAAGGATGAGAATTTTAAAATCGAGGGGTTGTCGGCCTGGGATGCAATGTAGATCAGCAAACATTGGGGTGATGGGTGAGCGGGACTTGGTGCGAGTTCGGATACGGGCAGCAGAGTTTTGTCCTAAAACAGTACAGGTACTACTATCCTACCATACTAGAACATTTAGCAATTATTATTATACATTACAGTTTGAAAAAGGTTAATGCACAACCACACGTTTTATAAAATGAACTGTTCTTTAACAGGGATTTTAGTTCCCACAATACATTACCATCACATTTATCACCATATTCCTACATCTTGTAATTTCTCTAATTTAGTAAACCAAGCTGACAAAATACTGATAAAAAGAATACTGTGGCTCTCACCAAAGAATCTGGTGACCAAACAGCTACTTCAATTTTGGTCTACATTGTAGAAATGAAGGATTACAATCTCTATTCAAAGGTACCCGTAGTTTAACTGGGATCTTTCTGATTCTGAAACTAATTTAAGATATACAAAGCAAGCTGACTTAATGGATGGTATGCTTTGTTGTATCCTAGATATTGTGGTATTCATGCAGAATTAACTTCACCATAAACAGTGCATTAAATATGCTTCACTTCCCAAACCATGATGGAGCCTTTTCTGTTTCTCAAAGACACTTACATTTTCCTGGTAAAATGATAAATAGGTGTTTCACAGTATCACAATTATCAAAAGTGTAGGATTCGTTTAACCTTTACTGCCTTTACCCTTGCTGTGCTAACTGAATGGAAGTGGTGCATTTGTATAGCACTGTATAAAATCCTGTTTTTATTCATTTTCAGGCTGACAATGTAATATGCCTATGACAAAGTTGCAGTCAAAGGTAATGACTAAGATTTTCAGTATTTATTCATTGCTAGCGCTCGTACCTTATTAAAGTCAACAATGGCAATTTTTGTCGAGGCTGAAAGTTTATAACAGGTTATAATAGTAACAGTAATAACCGTAATGTATTAGTTTGAGCGCATGCATAAATTTCATAAGTAATGCCGTATCATTATAATATATCATTTTATTTATATAGACATGCAGAGGTTAATTCTTTTCTTTAATGCAAATGCTGCAATACTAATACTGACAAGCATGGAAAGCAGCAAGCTGGCAAGTCAGCAGGCATCTATCCACATTGCCCAATATGATGCCACAATTGTTCCATCTGCTGTGCTTAGGTTTCTTACTTTTTTTATGCTCGTCAGCACAAGTGTTCGCTTCATCCTCACTGAGCAAAATTAAAATGGCAACATGTGACAAGCCCAGTGAAGCTTCACACACAATCCCACAAAATCTTACAGAAGTGTGACAGCTGATGTGCAGCTCCGTGCTTCTGATCTCATCTCAGGCATCAAACAAGTTTCCCCACAGGAAGAAATTAATTTCTTACTTTGAAAATAAAACAAAAATCAGAGATTGTGTCAACTGAGACTACTCTCACTTGCTCCTGGCCTGCAGCAATGCTGCTGTACAACAACCAGTGTTACATAGCAGCAATGCTACAGGACTGGAGAAATTGGCCTGCCTGCCTAGCAATACAAACAATGGACAAAATTTTTTTTTAAAGAAGTGGGAATAAATAGGGCTTTGGTGAGACCACACCTGGAGTACTGTGTATAGATTTGGTCTCCTTACCTAAGGAAAGATATCCTTGCCTTAGAGGGGTGCAACGAAGGTTCACTAGTTTGATTCCTGGAATGAGAGGGCTGTCCTATGAAGAGAGATCTAGTAGAATGAGCCTATACACTCTGTTTAGAAGAATGAGGGGCGATCTCATTGAAAGTTATAAAATTCTTAGAGCATTTGACAGGGTAGATGCCAAGAGGTTGTTTCCCCTGGCTGGAGAGTCTAGTACGAGGGGTCACAGTGTCGGATAAGGGGGCGGCCATTTAGGACTGAGATGAGGAGAAATTTCTTCACTCAGAGAGTAGTGAATTTTCTGAATTCTCTACCCCAGAGGGTTGTGGATATTCAGTCACTGAGTATATTCAAGACTGAGATCAATAGATTCTTGTGCTAAGTGAATCAAGGGATATGGGGATAAGGCAGGAAAGTGGAGTTGATGTAGGTCAGCCATGATCTTATTAAATAGCAGAGCAGGCTCAAGGGGCCATATGGCCTACTCCCAGTCCTATTTCTTATGTTTTTAATGAAGGAATTATATCTTGAACACTTTAAAAAAAAAACAAGCTACTTTTTCCCTATTGATAGATGAAGTTAGCTGTGGTTAATAGTTGCGAGATTAAAATAATGCAAAGAATTGTGAGGTTTTACATTTTGGAAGGAATAATTCGATTAGATAGAATTAAAGCACAGAATGAGACAGGACATAAACACTAAATGGTAACATTTTAAAAGGAGTAGTGGAGCAGTGGCATACAAATCACTGATTAGGTTAAAGTTAGAATATTGTGCACAGTTCTGAGCACCTTACTTTAGGAATTATGTCAAATCCATGGAGAGGGCATGGAAGACATTCATTAAGAGGATACCAGAAATGAGAGACTTCAATGAGGAAAATGGAGAAACTGGAGCTCTTTTCACGAGACCAAGATGGTTAAGAGGTGTTCAAAATTATGAAGGGTTTTAATAAGGGAAAACAATTTCAACTGGTCCGTGAGTCAGTAACTCAAGTACATCGGGCCCAATTTTGGCCAACCCGTTTTTTTGGCGTACTTACCCTTTATGCGCCGATTTTGTGTGCTGGAAATGGCGCCAGAATAAAATGACCCCATCTTGGCCATTCTGAAGAGTCTGGAGTGCCCTGGCGCGGCGCAGATTAAACAGTGGGGGGGGGGGCGGAGCTACAGCCCTGCGCCGAAACCAGAGTCGGCAGCGTCGGGTCTGGTGTTCACGCATGCGCAGTAGCGCCGAAACTTGCAGCTGCGTCCAGCCTGTGTTGCTGTTTGTAAGCAAATTAAGATGCCGCGTTCAGTCGCCCCCCCCCTATATGAAGGCCAGCCCACAGCTCTCTCTCCCCTCACCACCGATGCTGCGTTCAGTTCTCCCCACCCCGCCCCCCCGCTGATATGAAGGCCAGCCAGCATGTGCTCCCCCCACCCTCCATGTTCAGTCGCTCTACTTCGCACGCCGCACCCCCCAGCCCTGGCTGAAGGGCTTGCCAGTGCGTGCCGAGCCCAGCCTCTTCTCCCCCTCTCTTCAGCCTCCCGATGCATCTTTGCTGGCCGCCCCTTTTCCAGGCCGAATGTCCTCCCGTACAGGCCGGCCCGCTGCCTTCCCCGGCCAAGTTCAAGTCAAGGTAGGATTTACTACAATTCTTTATTTGTTATTCAATTGTTTACCTGAGTTCTTTATTTTTAATGAGTTATTTAAACTTTTATTTGCAATGTTTGATGCTTGGGTGCAGGTCCTTACATATTTACCTGCGCCGATTTCTTAATTGCCCGTTCAGTTTAAGGTAGGATTTGAGGCAGTACTTTTATTTGTTACTTTAATTATTTACTTCACTTCTTTATTTTTTATTGAATTGTTATTACTGCTTGTGCTTTGTTTGGTGCTTGGTGGTGCTTTAAATGTAGTTACTTGCGCCGATTCCTTAACTGTAAGGTCTTTCTGTTCCAGCAAAAGTGGACACATACGCTGCCCTAAGTTAGTTTAGTACAACTTTTTTCTGGCCAAATTGGCATAAATGGTGTAAGTGGCTGGGAACGCCCCCTTTTGAAAAAAAAATGACCTAACAAAAAACCTAACTCACTTACACTGGTGCAAATTAAATGGCCATATTTGCAACTAAAAAGATACACCAGAAAAATCAAGTTACACCAAAAAAACGGTGCAACTCATGGGGAAATTTGGGTCCAGAGACTTAAAATCATCAGCTGAAAAACAATTGTTTGGATATAGAACGCCCCATCTGAAACATGGGCGGAAGCAAAATCCGTAATAGTTTGTAAAAGGAAAGTGGCTAAGTATTTGAAAAAAATAAATATAAAAAGCATTTGATAAAGTATTTGAGGCATTAAACAAAATAGCAGTATATATAGCAAAACAGAAAGGTAGACAGCAAAAAGTTGTTGTTAATAGATGTTTTTCTGTCTGGCAGGCAGCAGCTAGTGGGGTGTTCCAGGGATTGGTGTTGGGATCATTTTTGATGTATTTGCACTCGACATAAAGGGGATGGCTATCAGAGTTTCTGATGATACTAAGTTGGGAGGAACAGCAAACTGCTAGGAAGAATGCAGAAGACTAGGAGAATAGATTAGTAAGTGGTAGGTGCAGCGACAGATATACAAATGAACATAAGCGAATGGTAGCTGAGAAAAAATGTGATGGTAAAAAAAAGAGAAACAGAACAGCACAAACCAAGAATACAGATAGAAAAGCATGTGCATGTGTATAGTATACATCACACACTTGTATACATATGCACATGTACAAACAGATCACCTGTGGTGTAGCCTATGGTTAGTTAAAGGATACTAAAATATTACATCTAAAATGTGATGTACAAGGTATGACAGGAAGCAAGATGTACATATATGGGAAGTAAGTGCTATACACAAGACTTTTAATATACGAGAGTGAACCTTCAGTGGCGTTGCTAATGGTGTAAGTCAGCACCTTCTGTCTAACAATTGTAAAGGTAGTGTACCTGAAGATGACCAATTGAGTATCGTGTGGTTGGACTTAACAGTACAAGACAAGCATAAAGGAGTAACAGTCTCCCCTCCTCCCACACTCCCACCATAACAAGATTTCGGCCATTAATTTGCACTCCATAATTAGCTAAATTTTACCATATACCCCACTACTGAGTAATTTTTCCAACTCTGAACCCTGCACACCCCAGAACAAAATCCACCAACTGACTGCCACCCCACAACCCGCCAATGGCTGTAGTTGTCCCTCACAGGCTACCCCCTTTTACAGTGAGCACCGAGCCAACCTCATTTCCTTTTCAAAACACCTCTGGCTTTTTTTCTTCTTCTCTAATAGCTGGGTGCTCCATGCCTAAAACCCCTACCCCCGTGATCTGAATATTGAAGGCCTGCATAAGCCACATATAAATAGACACACACATTAAAGAAAACTCACATTACTCAGTGGCGTATAAGCATTTTCAGCAAATTCCATAGCCTCACTGGTAGGGATGCCCATGTTAGCATGTCGTTCCTCCAGTTTCAGAGCTTCAATTTCAGTTTTTAGCTCCTTCAGCTGTTCTTGCAGATGTTTGCTTTTCTCCATGTACTCCACACTAAGGAATCCACAAACAATGGAAGCCAAGAACATTGTGTAAATGTCACTTGTCTCTACAAGACTGCCAAGTAGGATTACAGAAAATATCTGATACAGGTTGGACCTCCCTTATCTGGCACCACCCCTCGTCCGGCATGATTCCGGCGGCCGGGGGCACATGCGCAGAACGCAGCTGACCTTCACCCCAACTTTGAGGCTGTGCCAACACCCACTGGGGCCACGCCAACACCCGGCCCGCCGAGGACTCGCCAACACTTCAGGCCTGCCCGGAGCGCCGACCACCTCCATCCCCCACCCTCCCTCCCTCTCCGACCTCGGGCCGCTGACGTCCCCTCACCTGGCAAAATCCCTTATTCGGCACAGGTCAGGTCCCGAGGGTGCCGGATAAGGAAGGTTCAACCTGTATCCTGTACTGATTTGCAAGTTAGTAGCCTCATTAATGACCACAGATAACATTATAATACTAAAATCAAAGCTAAGTATGGTTTTTGCCAAACTCTAAAATTACAGGCTTGAATTTACTTCAATAAATCAATCATTTTTAAATACACTGCAAAATCTCAGCATCCCCACCACAATGTTGTCCAGTTGCAGTACCTTCACTCCAGTTCCACCAAACCCCACACCATCTCCCACACTTCCCAATGCTGCTATATGCCTGGTACCTGCCTGAAACTTAGCACATTTCCCAAAACAGGAAGAAATTTACGAGGTGGAATACTTCAGTTAATGAGACAGGGTCTGGGAACATTTAAGGGGAAAATGGCCCCGCTGAAAGTAGCCCATCATGTTACCCTATCCCTCAAACTCAAATGGGAGCTGTCTCACTGAATTCCTGACCACCATTCAAGAACTGGCTTTCAGCCACTCAACGTGCTTACTACATTTTACTCTGTTTGCCAACTGTATAGACAACAAACACAATAAAAACACAGCAAGTGCTTGAAGCAATTTAAAGCTGGCTCTTAGCCAGGAACTCACTGGGAGGACCAGTCTGATTCAGAAAATGGAGGAAGCAACTCAGGGATGGCACTAGAGCCTTTGAGAAAGAGAAGTTTGTCAGGCAGCGGGTGGGCTGGGCCAGCAGGAACAGTTCAGTAGGGCAGGATCTTAGCAGGCTGGCAGGCAACAACAATGTGTATTTATATAGCGCCTTTAACGTAGTGAAATGTCCCATGGCGCTTCACAGGAGCATTGAGATTTTAAAAATTGACATCGAGCCGCATAAGCAGAAATTAGCGCAGGTGACCAAAAGCTTGGTCAAAGAGGTATGTTTTAAGGTGCATCTTGAAAGAGGAAAGAGAGGTGGAAAGGTTTGGGCAGGGAGTTCCAGGATAAATCAGTAGCAGGTCAGTAAAAGTCATGGGGGGATGGAGAAGAGAGAAGCCCATATGGAACAAAGAGCTTTGCACGCACACTGAACTAATCAGGAGGGGGGAAAGATAATCAGGAGGGGGAAAAGCCAGGTTTACAAGCCCAGGAATTTGTCCGAGAGCCAGTCCATGGAAAAACTACAGCTTTGGAAAAAAAATTAATTAATTCACTCCAGGACATAAAAAAGAAAAAGACAAGTTTAATATTTCTGAAAGAACATTTCGGTTTCCTTCATTTTTTCAACAATTGTTTCAAATAAATTAATATACGACTGAATCCAAATGAATAAATTTTGCATATCAGCAATCAACAGGAAGAAATATGCCTGAGGTGGAAACATTCAACTAATTAGCTGCAAAAAATATAGAAATTTGACTGTGCTTAAGCATTACACCTGAAGCTGACTATGACAAGAGTGATATGGAAGTGTTACAGGAATTGTGTGACAAAATAGCTTGCTAGATGCAGTTTTAAAAATATTATTTGTGGATCTCCTATGGCATTGCTCACAGTAAATCGGATATACCGGCGATGGGCTCACATCCAGGGGCATGTAGTTGCACATAATGTCTGTTTCTGTCGCGTACACACACATTCACTTTTGCTACGCTCTCTGTCATGTCCTCACACTTGTCCTCTGTCCTGTTGTTTTATAAAAGTAGTGGTGTTATGCCCGGTAATGCGTGATCCATTATCAGGGCCACTGATTTACAATGACTGAATATCTTTAATTCCATTTTTATTACATGACAGCATTATATTTAAACAATGTTTTGGGTAATAAATTCCACAACTCTCTGCCTTTTTCATGATGATCATAAATTACCTACAATTTACAGCACAGAAAAAGGTCATTCGTGCTGGTGCTTATGCTCCACAGGAGCCTCCTCCCACCTTACTTCATCTCACCCAATAAACATATCTTTCTATTCCTTTATCCCTCATGTACTTACCAAGCTTCCCCTTGAATACATCTATGTTATTCACCTCAACCAGTCCACATGTGGTAGCAAGTTCCACATTTCTAACCACTCTCTGAGTAAAGGTTACTCCTGAATTCCTTATTGGATTTATTATTGACTATCTTATATTTATGGCCTCTGGTTCTGGATTCACCACAAGTGGAAACATCTTCTCTATGTCTAAAGACTAAATATTACACTTTAAATAATAAACTACTTGCCGGGACTATAATTATATGTTGAGAGTGTGCTGGGGTCAAGTTGCACTGGCGCAAGGTCTTGGGTCGAGCAGTTCTGAGCGGTTTGCCTGCATGGTGGATGGTATCAGGGTTTGGCAACACTGGAGTATGTTCCCATTAGGGTGTTTGGGGGAAGAGGAGATGCTATTAGAGTCTGGAAGCATTGGGAGAAGGTTATGACATCTGTCTATATTTGGGTGTGACTGGGGAGTTGGGTGGCGAAGTTGGAAATAGTGAAGAGTGCAAAACCAACAAAGCTCTCACCACATATCTACATTCCACATGGACAGGACACATGAAAATCAGATACCATTAACTTGGTTGTATAACCATGCCATAGCAGAGATTCAGTACATCTCCACTGTGTCTGGTAACGATGCTATTCATGAATGAGAGGCATGGGAGGAAGAAGTACATCAACGTACCGTTCTCGTTCTATCTCCATGGAGAGTCGCTTCATATCTGTGTCCTTGAAGTCAAATTTAAAAGATCCAGATTCTAGGTTCAGATCACCAACATCAGCCGGGGGATGAGCAGAATATGAAGCAATAAGCTAAGTAAAGCAGATTGAAATATTGAGATATCAGAAAGAGCTTTACACATTTACTGATATTGTTGAAGAACTTGCATCTATAAAGCGCCTTTCACAAGTTCAGGATCTCCCAGAGCATTGTCCAGCCAATTAATTTCTTCTGACGTATAGCCACCATTTTAGCTCCATAGATAAACTTTTAAACTGTCACATTACTTAGTGTAAATATATTTGTTTAGAACTGCTAATGTAGAGTTTCAATAAAAATAATTATAATATTTATATGAAGCATTAAAAAAGACTTGCATTTATATAGCACCTTTCACAACCACATCTCAAAGCACTTTACAGCAATAAAGTACTTATCACAGTCTTATCAGAAGTTTACATGAATGTTTTGACACGTACTGGATAACTGGGTTTTGTAATCTCCAACAGTCTGTGCTTGGCTCTTCTCTCTGCCTCTCTGGCTTCATTTAGATCCTGTTTCAGCTGTTCTGCTTCCTTGGACCTAAAATAAGAGTATTTTAAAATTAAAGAATGTGACAAACACATGATTTAAAAAAAACAGTAACTTAATTTGATGGGCAGTGCAGCAGAGCATCAATGTGCTGCTTCAGAGAATGGCTTGTGCCTTCTGAAACTGAGATTGATAGGCAGGGGCATTAAGGGATATGGAACCAAGGCAGGTAAATGTTAAGATACAAATCAGCCATGATCAAATTGAACAGCAGAATGCGGGCTCAGCACTTAAATTCCCCACAGCGCCAGCTTCTGACCTTAGCAGGCCCATAGAATTATAAAAGTTCACAGCACAGAAGGAGGTCATTCAGGTCGAGCAGAGATAGTTCCAGTATCTTAAGTCTCTCCTCATAACCCTTTACCTCCATACAGGTGAATTCATGCTGTATGCTGTCTATGACTTTAACCCCTCACCCCCAATATTCCTTCCCTCACCCTCACCCCCACCCCCCAAGGTTTGTCTGGGCATTTGACAGGTGCAGTGTACCCAAAGAGTGCTCCGCCTCTCTCGGCCTCAGAACTCCCACAGTTGATGGACCAGATCATCAGTATGGTTTGGTTACACTCCCAGAGCAAACGTCTAGGGTCTTGGAAACAGATGCAAAAACAGAACCGTTGCAGCTGCAGAACTGGCCACCAAGCTCAGGGTCTTCTGGCTGCTGTTCTCCCAACATATGGCCAACTACAACTGTTTTGCGCTGCTGAGTTGGGGCTTGCACCTACTAATTCTCCGCACCGCTGGCGGGGGCAGCTCATCTAAATATCCATTGGTGGTTCAGTAGCACAAATCCCATGTAAAATAAGAGTAATGCACTGCAGGGCTTGGAAATGAGAGTTGAGCCGATAAAAATCCAAGACCGGTTAGAGACCAACAGCAGGCTGGGGAAGAAGCAGGTAAATAGGAAAGTGTTTGGCTCAGTAAGATGACTGTCAGGTAGCTCAACAGGATGGTTTGTGTGTGATTTGATGCCACTTTCAAAAAATGTCTCCCATTGGAGGATCTGGCAGAGGCAGCCCAAAAGGGGAGAAGGGCACTGTAGGAAGGCAGAAAAGAGAGCACGCAATTTTAATGAGAGTGTTCTACAAACCCTCTTGCATGAGATGCACCAATGAGAGAAAAGCTGCTGAATCTCCACAGAATTAAGCCATAAATAAAGTGTCTCACATGCCATGGACTGGGAGGTGGCAGCGACATTATGTGCCACCTCGCTCATTCCCGGAACTACAGACCAGTGCCGGAAAAAGTTTAAACACATGACGAAGGCTGACAAGATAACAGTCAGACTACCTTTCCTTCCTTGGTCATCAACACACCTTCTAAAATTAATAGCTGCACAAGTAACTCTTCACACTGCACTGCAGTTTAAGGGTGAGGGTGGGGCGGGTGGACGTGGCACTAATTCGGGATCTTAGTGTGTGTCACCATCTCCAAGACAGCAATTAATTGCACACACTATCTTAAAAACCCTTTCTTCCCTTCACCAGGTTGATACCAGATCATTTATATTGGCTGTTTGATGCTACCTGAGAGACACATGTAAATGACCTAATTCCCTCAATCTTGTTTCAGGAGAAATTTGCACACAATGCCCATGAGGCGCATTCCCCACATCGGAAAGCTCACCCATCGAGGGGCAGATCATGGAGGCATAATTATCTACTCGTGGAAGAGGCCAAGATTAGTGGGACAGTGAAGATGGCAGTTTAGTGGCTTTGCTCTTACATACAGGTTATCTTGACTGGCCACTTAGGATTGATTGTTTTCATAAGTCCTTTGTAGTTTTTCATTTTGTCATTTTCTAGTCACCTTCTTCACACTTGATTCATATATTCGCTATTTCCGTAGTTCCGATTTGTCTTATACGGAGCTAATCAACAAAATGTGATGGTAAAAGCATGAAGAAGAGAAAGACTGACAGTTATAGGTAGTGTCACATAACTATCACATTTAATGCTAACTCGTTCAACTTTAGGTTTTGTATTCCCCATCTGATGACATTGGCTTTAATAAAAGCTAAATCGCATTTGCCTTTTATCCCTTAGGCAAAATGACTGATTTGCAAATGTAATTTAACCAACCTCCTCTCGGATTCCTCCACTAGCTTGACAGCTATCAGCTCAGCTTCTCGCATCTTCTGCTCCATTAGACGCTTCTCCTCTTTCGTCTTCAGGGCTGTGACCTCCAATCTTTGCCTCTCCTGCTCTGCCTCTGCGGCTTTCTGAGCAAGCAGCTTGGCCTCCTCTTCTGCAATCTGTGCCTTCTCAGCAAGTAAATCAGCTGTCTCCTCCGATCGGATCTAATAAAAAGCATTAATTTTCTGAATGGGTACCAGTACTTGTGACAACATTGAAGCCTTCTTGTCCACTGTCTATTACTTTCTTCTTTTTTTTGGTCATTGTGCAGCACAATTAAAACTGGTTACTTCTAGCTCTATCGCCTTGGTATGCATTAGCTCAATGCTGCCATGGTCTTTGGATGGGAAGCCATAGAAACAGAAAATAGGTGCAGGAATAGGCCATTCGGCCCTTCGAGCCTGCACTACCATTCAATGGGTTCATGGCTGAACATGCAACTTCAGTACCCCATTCCTGCTTTTTCACCATACCCCTTGATCCCCCTAGTAGTAAGGACTACATCTAACTCCTTTTTGAATATATTTAGTGAATTGGCCTCAACAACTTTCTGTGGTAGAGAATTCCACAGGTTCACCACTCTCTGGGTGAAGAAGTTTCTCCTCATCTCGGTCCTAAATGGCTTACCCCTTATCCTTAGACTGTGACCCCTGGTTCTGGACTTCCCCAACATTGGGAACATTCTTCCTGCATCTAACCTGTCTAAACCCGTCAGAATTGTATACGTTTCAATGAGGTCCCCTCTCATTCTTCTGAACTCGTGAATACAAGCCCAGTTGATCCAGTCTTTCTTGATATGTCAGTCCCGCCATCCCGGGAATCAGTCTGGTGAACCTTCGCTGCACTCCCTCCATAGCAAGAATGTCCTTCCTCAAGTTAGGAGACCAAAACTGTACACAATACTCCAGGTGTGGCCTCACCAAGGCCCTGTACAAATGTAGTAACACCTCCCTGCCCCTGTACTCAAATCCCCTCGCTATGAAGGCCAACATGCCATTTGCTTTCTTATCCGCCTGCTGTACTTGCATGCCAATCTTCAATGACTGATGTACCATGACACCCAGGTCTAGTTGCAGCTCCCCTTTTCCTAATCTGTCACCATTCAGATAATAGTCTGTCTCTCTGTTTTTACCACCAAAGTGGATAACCTCACATTTATCCACATTATACTTCATCTGCCATGCATTTGCCCACTCACCTAACCTATCCAAGTCACTCTGCAGCCTCATTGCATCCTCCTCACAGCTCACACTGCCACCCAACTTAGTGTCATCCGCAAATTTGGAGATACTACATTTAATCCCTTCGTCTAAATCATTAATGTACAATGTAAACAGCTGGGGCCCCAGCACAGAACCTTACGGTACCCCACTAGTCACTGCCTGCCATTGTGAAAAGTACCCATTTACTCCTACTCTTTGCTTCCCGTCTGACAACCAGTTCTCAATCCACGTCAGCACACTACCCCCAATCCCATGTGCTTTAACTTTGCACATTAATCTCGTGTGTGAGACCTTGTCGAAAGCCAACTGAAAGTCCAAATACACCACATCAACTGGTTCTCCCTTGTCCACTCTACTGGAAACATCCTCAAAAAATTCCAAAAGATTTGTCAAGCATGATTTCCCTTTCACAAATCCATGCTGACTTGGACCTATCATGTCACCTCTTTCCAAATGCGCTGCTATGACATCCTTAATAATTGATTCCATCGTTTTACCCACTACCGATGTCAGGCTGACCGGTCTATAATTCCCTGTTTTCACTCTTCCTCCTTTTTTAAAAAGTGGGGTTACATTGGCTACCCTCCACTCCATAGGAACTGATCCAGAATCTATGGAATGTTGGAAAATGACTGTCAATTTATCCGCTATTTCCAAGGCCACCTCCTTAAGTACTCTGGGATGCAGTCCATCAGGCCCTGGGGATTTATCGGCCTTCAATCTCATCAATTTCCCCAACACAATTTCCCGACTAATAAGGGTTTCCCTCAGTTCCTCCTTCTTACTCGACCCTCTGACCCCTTTTATATCCGGAAGGTTGTTTGTGTCTTCCTTAGTGAATACCGAACCAAAGTACTTGTTCAATTGGTCTGCCATTTCTTTGTTCCCCGTTATGACTTCCCCTGATTCTGACTGCAGGGGACCTACGTTTGTCTTTACTAGCCTTTTTCTCTTTACATATCTAAAGAAACCTTTGCAATCCGTCTTAATGTTCCCTGCAAGCTTCTTCTCGTACTCTATTTTCCCTGCCCTAATCAATCCCTTTGTCCTCCTCAGCTGAGTTCTAAATTTCTCCCAGTCCCCGGGTTCGCTGCTATTTCTGGCCAATTTGTATGCCACTTCCTTGGCTTTAATACTATCCCTGATTTCCCTTGATAGCCATGGTTGAGCCAACTTCCCTTTTTTATTTTTACGCCAGACAGGGATGTACAATTGGTGTAGTTCATCCATGCGGTCTCTAAATGTCTGCCATTGCCCATCCACTGTCGACCCCTTAAGTATCATTCGGCAATCTATCCTAGCCAATTCATGCCTCATACCTTCAAAGTTACCCTTCTTTAAGTTCTGGACCATGGTCTCTGAATTAACTGTTTCATTCTCCATCCTAATGTAGAATTCCACTATATTATGGTCACTCTTCCCCAAGGGGTCTCGCACAACGAGATTGCTAATTAATCCTCTCTCATTACACAACATCCAGTCTAAGATGGCCTCCCCCCTAGTTGGTTCCTCGACATATTGGTCTAGAAAACCATCCCTTATGCACTCCAGGAAATCCTCCTCCACCGTATTGCTTCCAGTTTGGTTAGCCCAATCTATATGCATATTAAAGTCACCCATGATAACTGCTGCACCTTTATTGCATGCACCCCTAATTTCCTGTTTGATGCCCTCCCCAACATCACTACTACTGTTTGGAGGTCTGTACACAACTCCCACTAACGTTTTTTGCCCTTTGGTGTACTGCAGCTCTATCCATATAG
The DNA here is from genome assembly GCF_044704955.1 of Pristiophorus japonicus. Lineage (NCBI taxonomy): Eukaryota > Metazoa > Chordata > Chondrichthyes > Pristiophoridae > Pristiophorus > Pristiophorus japonicus. The sequence goes on from NC_091992.1 coordinate 37,694,648, forward strand.
ATTCTACATTATCCAAGCTAATGTCCTTCCTAACTACTGCATTAATCTCCTCTTTAACCAGCAATGCCATCAAATAATAACTTCACGGTGGGGCGGGCAATAATCAAGGGAATAATGGAGGCATGTGAAAAAGGAACAGCAGTAGTTATGGGGGATTTTAACCTACATATCGATTGGTCAAATCAAATCGCAGGGGGTAGCCTGGAGGAGGAATTCATAGAATGCATACGGGATTGTTTCTTAGAACAGTATGTAACAGAACCTACAAGGGAGCAAGCCATCTTGGATCTGGTCCTGTGTAACGAGACAGGAAAAATAAACGATCTCCTCGTAAAAGATCCTCTCGGAATAAGTGATCACAATATGGTTGAATTTGTAATACAGATTGAGGATGAGGAAGTTGTGTCAGAAACGAGCGTACTATGCTTAAACAAAGGGGACTACAGTGGGATGAGGGCAGAGTTGGCTAAAGTAGACTGGAAACAAGGACTAAACGGTGGCACAATTGAGGAACAGTGGAAGACTTTTAAGGAGCTCTTTCATAGTGCGCAACAAAAATATATTCCAGTGAAAAAGAAGGGCGGCAAGAGAAGAGATAACCAGCCGTGGATAACCAAGGAAATATAGGAAAGTATCAAATCAAAGACCAATGCGTATAAGGTGGCCAAGGTTAGTGGGAAACTAGAGGATTGGGAAAATTTTAAGCAACAGCAAAGAATGACTAAGAAAGCAATAAAGAAAGGGAAGATAGATTACGAAAGTAAACTTGCACAAAACATAAAAACAGATAATAAAAGCTTTTACAGATATATAAAACGGAAAAGAGTGACTAAAGTAAATGTTGGTCACTTAGAAGATGAAAAGGGGGATTTAATAATGGGAAATGTGGAAATGGCTGAGACCTTAAACAATTATTTTGCTTCCGTCTTCACAGTGGAAAACACAAAAACCATGCCAAAATTTGCAGGCCACAGGAATGTGGGAAGGGAGGAACTTGACTCAATCACTATCACTAGGGGGGTAGTGCTGGACAGGCTAATGGGACTGAAGGTCGACAAGTCCCCTGGTCCTGATGAAATGCATACCAGGGTATTAAAAGAGATAGCGGAAGTTATAGCAGATGCATTCGTTATAATCTACCAAAATTCTCTGGACTCTGGGGAGGTACCAGCGGATTGGAGAGCAGCTAATGTAACGCCTCTGTTTAAAAAAGGGGCAGGCAAAAGGCAGGTAACTATAGGCCGGTTAGTTTAACATCTGTAGTGGGGAAAATGCTTGAAACTATTATTAAGGAAGAAATAGCGGGACATCTGGATAGGAATAGTGCAATCAAGCAGACGCAGCATGGATTCATGAAGGGGAAATCATGTTTAACTAACTTACTGGAATTCTTTGAGGATATAACGAGCATGGTGGATAGAGGTGTACCGATGAATGTGGTGTATTTAGATTTCCAAAAGGCATTCGATAAGGTGCCACACAAAAGGTTACTGCAGAAGATAAAGGTACGCGGAGTCAGAGGAAATGTATTAGCATGGATAGAGAATTGGCTGGCGAACAGAAAGCAGAGAGTCGGGATAAATGGGTCCTTTTCCAGTTGGAAATCAGTGGTTAGTGGTGTGCCACAGGGATCAGTGCTGGGACCACAACTGTTTACAATATACATAGATGACCTAGAAGAGGGGACAGAGTGTAGTGCAACAACATTTGCAGATGACACTAAGATTAGTGGGAAAGCGGGTTGTGTCGAGGACTCAGAGGCTGCAAGGAGATTTGGATAGGTTAAGCGAATGGGCTAAGGTTTGGCAGATGGAATACAATGTCGGAAAGTGTGAGGTCATCCACCTTGGGGAAAAAAACAGTAAAAGGGAATATTATTTGAATGGGGAGAAATTACAACATGCTGTGGTGCAGAGGGACCTGGGGGTCCTTGTGCATGAATTCCAAAAGGTTAGTTTGCAGGTGCAGCAGGTAATCAGGAAGGCGAATGGAATGTTGGCCTTCATTGCGAAAGGGATGGAGTACAAAAGCAGGGAGGTCTTGCTGCAACTGTATAAGGTATTGGTGAGGCCGCACCTGGGGTACTGCGTGCAGTTTTGGTCACCTTACTTAAGGAAGGATATACTAGCTTTGGAAGGGGTACAGAGACGATTCACTAGGCTGATTCCAGAAATGAGAGGGTTACCTTATGATGATAGATTGAGTAGACTGGGTCCTTGGAGTTCAGAAGGATGAGGGGTGATCTTATAGAAACATTTAAAATCATGAAAGGGATAGACAAGATAGAGGCAGAGAGGTTGTTTCCATTGGTGGGGGAGACTAGAACTAGGGGGCACAGCCTCAAAATACAGAGGAGCCAATTTAAAACCGAGTTGAGAAAGAATTTCTTCTCCCAGAGGGTTGTGAATCTGCGGAATTCTCTGCCCAAGGAAGCAGTTGAGGCTGGCTCATTGAATGTTTTCAAGTCAAAGATAGATCGATTTTTAACCAATAAGGGAATTAAGGGTTACGGGGAGCGGGCGGGTAAGTGGAGCGGAGTCCACGACCAGATCAGCCATGATCTTATTGAATGGCAGAGCAGGCTCGAGGGGCTAGATGGCCTACTCCTGTTCCTAATTCTTATGTTCTTATGGATAATTCAGTTTGAAACTGACTAATAGGTCTAGCCATTCCATTTAATTCATACACCACATGTGGCCAAAATTGTGGGAATTTTAATGTTTAATTTTAGGTCTTACTGAAAGCTGCATCTTGAGTCAAGTTTCAGAGAGGGCCAGAGTCAATCTTAAATTGCGAGTTAGCACAGGAAATGCATCTTTGTTTTATGACCTTAAGGAAATTAGTAAAAATCTGCAATTACTGTTTGCACAGTGCCCTTTTTAAACACATTCCAAACTACTTTGAGGAGAATATGTGCAAGGAAGAAAATGAAAAAAAAGAGGGACTGACAATTAGGAAAGTGTAGACTGGAAAAGACTCTGCAGTCCATCCAGCCAGTTCCAAGACCAAATACCTCTCAATCGCCCACTCCCTCGTATATCTATCCAATTCTCCCTTAAAATGTTTCACATTATCTGCCTCCATCTACTCCTTGGGAATTTTGTTCCATATGTTCTCCAAATTCTGTATAAAGTAATTCAATCTAAACTGTCTATGCACTTTCCCTCTTCTAAGCTTGTGTCCATGTTCCTTGGTTCTAGAGTTTGTGGCAATCTTGGACGTATCAGCAGAGCTCAATTTATCAACTGCCTTGAGAACGTGAAAACTTGCATAAATCTCCCCTTAGTTTTCTCTTCTCCAGAGTAAACAATTCCAGGCTCTTCATCTCCTCATGATAGCTCGGATCCCTTAACCTAGGTCCAAGTTTGGTCACCCTGATATCTAGTTTTCTGCACTGCCTTCAACGCCTGGATATCCTTGTTGTAATATGATGAGATGAGTTGCACACAGTATTTCACACGTGGCCATATTCTACACATTCTATCACCTTCTGGGATTTGTGCTTCATTCCTCTAGCTATGTACCTCAAGATCCAGTTTGCTTCCCTGTTGCTGCTGCATACTGTAGTATTGGTTTCCATAATCTATCCACCAATAGCCCCAGATCCCATTCCTGTGTTGTGTCTGACAGCCTAGAGCCATTTAGTTTACAGTCCCACTGTTTACTTCCCTTTATTAAGTCTCATTAATTTGTATTTTTCCACATTAAATGCTACTTGCCACTCTGTCTGACTAAGAAAGATGCCTCAAAAGCGCTTTATAGCAAATGAAATACTTCTTGAAGTGTCTTCACTGTTGTGACATCTCACATCTGTGGTATCTCACATCTGTGGTTAGCAAAATGTTGGAGTCCATTATTCAAGAAGCAGTAGCAGGACATTTGAAAAGGCAAAATTCGGTCAGGCAGAGTCAGCATGGATTTATGAAGTGGAAGTCATGTTTGACAAATTTGCTGAAGTTCTTTGAGGATGTAATGAACAGGGTGGATAAAGGGGAACCAGTGGATGTGGTGTATTTGGACTTCCAGAAGGCATTTGACAAGGTGCCACATAAAAGGTTACTGCACAAGATAAAAGTTCACAGGGTTGGGGGTAATATATTACCATGGATAGAGGTTTGGTTAACTAACAAGAGAGTCGGGATAAATGGTTCATTCTCTGGTTGGCAACCAGTAACTCGTGGGGTGCCGCAGGGATCAGTGCTGGGACCCCAACTATTTACAATCTATATTAACAACTTGGAAGAAGGGACTGAGTGTAACATAGCCAAGTTTGCCGACGATACAAAGATGGGAGGAAAAGCAATGAGTGAGGAGGACACACAAAATCTGCAAAAGGACATAGACAGGCTAAGTGAGTGGACAAAAATTTGGCAGATGGAGTATAATGTTGGAAAGTGTGAGATCATGCAATTTGGCAGAAAAAAAAATCAAAGAGCAAGTTATTATTTCAATGGAAAAATATTGCAAAGTGCTGCAGTACAGTGGGATCTGGGGGTACTTGTGCACAAAACACAAAAGGATAGTATGCAAGTACAGCAAGTGATCAGGAAAGCCAATGGTATCTTGACCTTTATTGTAAAGGGGATGGAGTATAAAAGCAGGAAAGTCTTGCTACAGCTACACAAGGTATTGATTAGGCCACACCTGGAATACTGCGTGCAGTTTTGGTTTCCATATTTACAAAAGGATATATTTGCTTTGGAGGCAGTTCAGAGAAGGTTCACTAGGTTGATTCCAGGGATGAGGAGGTTGACTTATGAGGACAGGTTGAGTAGGTTGGGCCTCTACTCATTGGAGTTCAGAAGAATGAGAGGTGATCTTATCGAAACGTGTAAGATTATGAGGGGGCTTGACAAGGTGGATGCAAAGAGGATGTTTCCACTGATGGGGGAGACCAGGGCACGATCTTAGAATAAGGGACCGCCCATTTAAAACGGAGATGTGGAGAAATTTCTTCTCTCAGAGGGTTGTAAATCTGTGGGATTCGCTGCCTCAGAGAGCTATGGAAGCTGGGACACTGAATAAATTTAAGACAGAAATAGACAATTTCTTAAATGATAAGGGGATAAGGGGTTATGGGGAGCAGGCGGGGAAGTGGAGCTGAGTCTTTGATCAGATCAGCCACGATCGTATTGAATGGCAGAGCAGGCTCGAGGGGCCGTATGGCCTACTCCTGTTCCAATTTCTTATGTTCTTATGTAATGTGGGAAATGTGTCAGCCAATTCGCACACAGCAAACTCCCACAAACAGCAAAGTGAAAATGACCAGCTAATCAGTTTTTGTTATGTTGATTAAGGGATAAATATTGGCCAGGACACCAGAGATAACTCCCCTGATCTTCTTCAAAATAATGCCATGGGATCTTTTATGTCCACCCGAGAGATCAGACGGGGCCCCAAAAGACGCTACCTCCGACAGTGCAGCACTCCCTCAGCGCTGCAATGGAGTGCCAGCCTAGATTTGTGCGCTCAAGTCTCTGGAGTTGGACTTGAACCCACAACCTTCTGATTCAGAGGCGAGTGTGTTACCCACTGAGCCACAGCTGACCACTCCAATCTATCCAGATCCTTTAATATTTGATTTGTCTCTTCCTCATCAGTTAACTCTCTCCTAATTTGTTGGTCACCTGCAAATTTAGACTATTTTGTTTCTGTTCCCATTTCCAAATGATTTAAATATAATGTAAATAGCAATGGCTCTGCACTGATCCCTGCGGTAATCCCTTAGTGACCCCTTGCCATGTCGATGCAGCTCTATTCACTACTAGCCTTTCCTTTCTTTAGTTCAGCCAATTTCCAATCAACCTCAGAAACGCTCCCAATTTCATGCCATCCGACCGTGTGGCATGGTATTAAAAACTTTGAAGTCTAAATACATCACATCCACAGAAATTCACTTGGCCAGGGGCCATTATTTCCTTAAATAAAATTCCTGCAAAATGATATGCCAAACTCTCCTTCCCATAAATCCTGCTCTTAGAGATAGTTATCCAGTCTCCGACAAGAATTAATGTAACATAATTGTATTAATCATCAAATTTGATGATTAATACAATTATGTTACATTAATTCCATTACGATTTCGCACATGGCTTGCTGAAGTTCATGTAGTATAGCTAATAGGTTTTGAAAAATGTCAACAACTGATATCAACATAACCTTTCTGCATGGATCATCATGCGTGACTATCATCTTAGTTTTCTTTATTTGTGTATTTAGAATTAGTGGTTACAGTCTATATTGTAGAGCACAAGCAGTCATAGCGTGAACCAACCAGTGCTTCATTCGCTAGCCTGGACTCATCCTGTAACTGATAAAGGCGTCTCTCCAGATCTTCTTTTGCTCGTTCAGCCTCCTCCCTCAGCTTTTTCTCTCTGGCCAATCTTTGGCGTTCCATCTGAAAGAGAACAATCCATGTTTTAGGGAAAATATTCCTGTCACACCAATGGACCAGCATTAAATAAAGTATTTTATTGAATATATTTAAGACGGGGATATACAGATTTTTGAGCGATAAGAGAGTAAAGGGTTATGGGGAGCGGGCAGGGAAGTGGAGCTGAGTCCATGATCAGATCAGCCATGATCTTATTGAATGGAGGAGCAGGCTCGAGGGGCCAAATGGCCTACTCCTGCTCCTATTTCTGATGTTCTTATTTTATACATCATTTGTGTGTCAAGACAGAACTGATTAACCTTTTTTCTGGCCTTTTCTTCTCTGGCTTGAGCTTTCATCTGCTGGACTTCAATTGAATCCACTTTTCTTCTCCTCATGAACAGGTCATGGTTTCCAATGCACAACTGCAAAATCTGAAAATAGGCAGAAGTGACTTTACTTTAACCTAACGGAATGAAGTCACTTACCGTTCCAGTAATTATGGAGTGCACATAGGTGACTATTTTTCGATAAACTAATTTCCTTTCACTTTACAGAAAGCGCTGTGGAAATTGAGAAATGGTAACAGGGTAGTTGCAGTGAGCAATCTGATTAGCTGTGTGAACACAAGGTGAAACAGGCGACTCCTCACCAAAGTAAATTGAATATCTGGTTAAAAAGTTTCCATACATGGTGCAAATTCTGATTTAAAAATGTCGACCTCTCACCTTGATTTCTACAGCATTCTGTATGACAGGAAAGGAACCAATGTAACGTTTGCACAGTAATTTGTAGGTTACCTTAATTCCACATTTTAAAATCTCTTAAAATGCATCTCTTTAAAAAATGCCATTTCAAGCCACAAGATCAAAATAAGTTACAAATTGCATTTCACGCATTTTTAAAATGAACATTATGCCTAAAGAGCCTTTAATCTTTCTTATACTAGAGTATCCATATTGTGAACAAATATATTAGCATCTTAAAATGGTAACAGCTCTACTCCTAAAACATAATTGAGCCCAACTGAATGATAGTCATACAGTTAAATTATTGGTTGCTGTTGAGAGCAACACATATGAGGAATACACAGAGTGGAGTGAGATGCAAGGCACAAACAGAATCTGAATCACTACTCCTTTATTCTGCCACTGATGACTGTCATGGTAAGCAAAAACAGACACCAGAGACTGCAGATGGCAACAGACTTTAGGCTCTGACTGCATCTCATGACTACAGCTGGTTTTGTTTTATTTCATTACATGGTACAGATGAATAACTACCCTGCAGATATCACAATACAAAATAACTTCTCTAGAGATTGGTCATCCATACTATAACCATTTGAGACAACTCTCACCTACATTTACTGTAAGTTTACAAGACAAGTTAAATTTATAAGATTATGTAATCCAAACCTTCAAAAGTACAATGGGTACATATTACAGTGGCAGAGCACATTCGTGCTCCAATGCATTGTGCAACAGGGGAAAGCAGACATAATCCCCATATCACCGATTTGCTAATCTCAGCCAAACTACCACAAACAGGAACTGATCATAAATAGAAATGTGAGATAAGCAGCATAAACAACATCAATAATTTTGGTGATTACAAGGTAAGCTAAAAGCTGTAAATGTAATCTATCACAAGGAAATACACTCACCAATTTGTTCACTCGGAGCTGTGATGAGTAGAACTTGAAAACGTCTGCTTTTTTGTCTAAGGGTTTGATAGTAAACTGCAAAAGCAAAAGAGTTTGCATTAAGGTTGCTTTAAGGTTTATTATTATTTTCAAAATGCACTATTGTATGGGGAGGGGGAAAACATAAGAGGCTTCATTCTGATCTCCAGGTTATGTAGAAAACTTCCAAAAGTGCTTAAAAGCTTTTGAAAATCCTAGCTCCAGGTTAATAATGGGGCTTAATTCACGGCCCTTACGGGCACGTACAAGGTGCACCCGTATGGACCCCGCAAGTTCCGGGTTTAAGCATGCATTGCGCATGTGCCTAAACCCGGAACTTGCGATCTGTAATCTAACAAAAAATAGGCATTCGCTGGCGGAGAGTTGGGCTATTTGGCCAACTTGTGCCCAATGTGCCCGGAAATTCTTACACCTGGTAAAAGCAGGCTTAAGGCCTGCTTTTATCAGCGTAAGACTTTTAAAGGACAGAAAAATACATTTTTTTCAATAACTTAAACATTTAAAAACCTGTGAAATAAAGTAAGTTTACTTTTAGACCCTTTAAAATATATACTTTTATTTTTCAAAATATTTAATTTTTGTTTTAAATAATTAAATTCCATTTTGATTCATTTTAAATGTGATTTAAAAAATATATTTTTGGTGTTTGTGTATTTTTGGGGGTAGTCCCATTCATACTTATGGTGATTCCATATATACGGAACTCACCACAAGTATAAATGGGAATACCCCTCCTTTGAGTGGTTGGGCTGGCCCATGTGATCCCAGGGACACTTGTGAAACGCCTACGTCCCTGGGATACATGGGCCTCTACGCAGGTCTTCGCGTGTGGAGATGCGTCGCTGAGTCGGGAGCAGCGTCGAGGAGGTGCATGGAGAGGCGTGAGTTCCGGGGTCGGCGAGAGGCGTGCTGGTGCAGCTACAGGGAGAAGGCAAAAAAGAAGTAGAAACAAACAGAAAGGTGACGTCACAGCCAAGGGGGTAAGTGATTGGCTGGTGATTGGTGAGTAGTTTTTCTTTTTTCTCTTCTATAACAGTGAGTAAACTTTAGCATTGTTGTTGCTTATCTAAGGGTTAAGTCATGGCAGGACAGCTCGGTCACGTGTTATGCTCCTCCTGTACCATGTGGGAACTCAGGGACGACTCCAGTGTTCCTGACGACTCCGTGTGCGGGAAGTGTATCCGCCTCCAGCTCCTGACGGACCGCGTTGTGGAGTTGGAGCTGAGGGTGGATTCACCCTGGAGCATCCACGATGCTGAGAATGACGTGAGTAGCACGTGTAGCGAGTTGGTCGTACCGCAAATAAAGGGTCCACAGCCAGATAGGGAATGGAAGACCAGCAGGAAGAGCAGTGCAAGGAAGGTAGTGCAGGGGTCCCCTGTGGTCATCCTCCTGCAAAACAGATACACTGCTTTGAGTACTGTTGGGGGGGGATGACTCATCAGGGGAGGGCAGCAGCAGCCAAGTTCATGGCACTGTGGCTGGCTCTGTTGCACAGGAGGGCAGGAAAAAGAGTGGGATAGTGATAGGGGATTCAATTGTAAGGGGAATAGATAGGCGTTTCTGCGGCCACAACCGAGACTCCAGGATGGTATGTTGCCTCCCTGGTGCAAGGGTCAAGGATGTCTCGGAGCGGGTGCAGGACATTCTAAAAAGGGAGGGAGAACAGCCAGCTGTCGTGGTGCACATTGGTACCAACGACATATGTAAAAAAAGGGATGAGGTCCTACAAAACGAATTTAAGGAGCTAGGAGCTAAATTAAAAAGTAGGACCTCAAAAGTAGTAATCTCGGGAATGCTACCAGTGCCACGTGCTAGTCAGAGTAGGAATCGCAGATAGCGCAGATGAATACGTAGCTTGAGCAGTGGTGCAGCAGGGAGGGATTCAAATTCCTGGGGCATTGGAACCGGTTCTGGGGGAGGTGGGACCAGTACAAACCGGACGGTCTGCACCTGGGCAGGACCGGAACCAATGTCCGAGGGGGAGTGTTTGCGAGTGCTGTTGGGGAGGAGTTAAATATGGCAGGGGGATGGGAACCAATGCAGGGAGACAGAGGGAAACAAAATGGAGACAAAAGCAAAAGACAGAAAGGAGATGAGTAAAAGTGGAGGGCAGAGAAACCCAAGGCAAAGAACAAAAAGGGCCACTGTACAGCAAAATTCTAAAAGGACAAAGGGTGTTAAAAAAACAAGCCTGAAGGCTTTGTGTCTTAATGCAAGGAGTATCCGTAATAAGGTGGATGAATTAACTGTGCAAATAGATGTTAACAAATATGATGTGATTGGGATTACAGAGACGTGGCTCCAGGATGATCAGGGCTGGGAACTCAACATCCAGGGGTATTCAACATTCAGGAAGGATAGAATAAAAGGAAAAGGAGGTGGGGTAGCATTGCTGGTTAAGGAGGAGATTAATGCAATTGTTAGGAAGGACATTAAGCTTGGATGATGTGGAATCTATATGGGTAGAGCTGCAGAACACCAAAGGGCAAAAAACGTTAGTGGGAGTTGTGAACAGACCTCCAAACAGTAGTAGTGATGTTGGGGAGGGCATCAAACAGGAAATTAAGGGTGCATGCAATAAAGGTGCAGCAGTTATCATGGGTGACTTTAATATGCATATAGATTGGGCTAACCAAACTGGAAGCAATACGGTGGAGGAGGATTTCCTGGAGTGCATAAGGGATGGTTTTCTAGACCAATATGTCGAGGAACCAACTAGGGGGGAGGCCATCTTAGACTGGATGTTGTGTAATGAGAGAGGATTAATTAGCAATCTCGTTGTGCGAGGCCCCTTGGGGAAGAGTGACCATAATATGGTGGAATTCTGCATTAGGATGGAGAATGAAACAGTTAATTCAGAGACCATGGTCCAGAACTTAAAGAAGGGTAACTTTGAAGGTATGAGGCGTGAAATTGGCTTGGATAGATTGGCGAATGATACTTAAGGGGTTGACTGTGGATGGGCAATGGCAGACATTTAGAGACCGCATGGATGAACTACAACAATTGTACATTCCTGTCTGGCGTAAAAATAAAAAAGGGAAGGTGGCTCAACCGTGGCTATCAAGGGAAATCAGGGATAGTATTAAAGCCAAGGAAGTGGCATACAAATTGGCCAGAAATAGCAGCGAACCCGGGGACTGGGAGAAATTTAGAACTCAGCAGAGGAGGACAAAGGGTTTGATTAGGGCAGGGAAAATGGAGTACGAGAAGAAGCTTGCAGGGAACATTAAGACGGATTGCAAAAGTTTCTATAGATATGAAAAGAGAAAAAGGCTAGTAAAGACAAACGTAGGTCTCCTGCAGTCAGAATCAGGGGAAGTCATAACGGGGAACAAAGAAATGGCGGACCAATTGAACAAGTACTTTGGTTCGGTATTCACAAAGGAGGACACAAACTACCTTCCGGATATAAAAGGGGTCAGAGGGTCTAGTAAGGAGGAGGAACTGAGGGAAATCCTTATTAGTCGGGAAATTGTGTTGGGGAAATCGATGGGATTGAAGGCCGATAAATCCCCAGGGCCTGATGGACTGCATCTCAGAGTACTTAAGGAGGTGGCCTTGGAAATAGCGGATGCATTGACAGTCATTTTCCAACATTCCATTGACTCTGGATCAGTTCCTATCAAGTGGAGGGTAGCCAATGTAACCCCACTTTTTAAAAAAAGGAGGGAGAGAGAAAACAGGGAATGAAAGACCGGTCAGCCTGATATCGGTAGTGGGTAAAATGATGGAATCAATTATTAAGGATGTCATAGCAGCGCATTTGGAAAGAGGTGACATGAAAGATCCAAGTCAGCATGGATTTGTGAAAGGGAAATAATGCTTGACAAATCTTCTGGAATTTTTTGAGGATGTTTCCAGTAGAGTGGACAAGGGAGAACCAGTTGATGTGGTATATTTGGACTTTCAGAAGACTTTCGACACGGTCCCACACAAGAGATTAATGTGCAAAATTAAAGCACATGGGATTGGGGGTAGTGTGCTGACATGGATTGAGAACTGGTTGTCAGACAGGAAGCAAAGAATAGGAGTAAATGGGGACTTTTCACAATGGTAGGTAGTGACTAGTGGGGTACCTCAAGGTTCTGTGCTGGCGCCCCAGCTGTTTACAATGTACATTTATGATTTAGACGAGGGGATTAAATGTAGTATCTCCAAATTTGCGGATGACACCAAGTTGGGTGGCAGTGTGAGCTGCGAAGAGGATGCTATGAGGCTGCAGAGCGACTTGGATAGGTTAGGTGAGTGGGCAAATGCATGGCAGATGAAGTATAATGTGGATAAATGTGAGGTTATCCACTTTGGTGGTAAAAACAGAGACAGACTATTATCTGAATGGTGACAGATTAGGAAAAGGGGAGGTGCAACGAGACCTGAGTGTCATGGTACATCAGTCATTGAAGGTTGGCATGCAGGTACAGCAGGCGGTTAAGAAAGCTAATGACATGTTGGCCTTCATAGCGAGGGGATTTGAGTACAGGGGCAGGGAGGTGTTGCTGCAGTTGTACAGGGCCTTGGTGAGGCCACACCTGGAGTATTGTGTACAGTTTTGGTCTCCTAACCTGAGGAAGGACATTCTTGCTATTGAGGGAGTGCAGCAAAGGTTCACCAGACTGATTCCCGGGATGGCGGGACTGACTTATCAAGAAAGACTGGATCAACTGGGCTTGTATTCACTGGAGTTCAGAAGAATGAGAGGGGACCTCATAGAAACGTTTAAAATTCTGACAGGGTTAGATGCAGGAAGAATGTTCCCAATGTTGGGGAAGTCCAGAACCAGGGGACACAGTCTAAGGATAAGGGGGAAGCCATTTAGGACCGAGATGAGGAGAAACTTCTTCACCCAGAGAGTGGTGAACCTGTGGAATTCTCTACCACAGAAAATTGTTGAGGCCAATTCACTAAATATATTCAAAAAGGAGTTAGATGAAGTCCTTACGACTCGGGGGATCAAGGGGTATGGCGAGAAAGCAGGAATGGGGTACTGAAGTTGCATGTTCAGCCATGAACTCATTGAATGGTGGTGCAGGCTAGAAGGGCCGAATGGCCTACTCCTGCACCTATTTTCTATGTTTCTATGTGGAAGCCCAGGACCGCAAGTCACCGAACCTCTCAGACACCAGGTAAGTTCGTAGATTTTTTTTAAGGCCACGGAAAGCTTCCGACTGCAAATTCTGCACCATTGTGTCTTTGTTTGAAGCCACCGAGGAGCTAAAATGTATTTCAAAATATGTATTAAATCTGGATACAGAATACTTTTCCAATGTCAATGTATTATGGTGGAGTTTATATTCAATGGGAATTAAACTTATAGAATGTTAATAAAGGAAAGCGCAAAAAAGACTTGAATGTTTACCTACCTCTTTCTCACTGTAGGAAATATTTCTGATCCCGCTCCATGCAAATGATTTCTTAGATGAGAGTTTGTTGTCAGGGATGTAGATATGAAGGCCAAGTGCATCAACTCCAAGCAGCAAGTCTGTATCCTTTTTGTTTTGCTGTTATAAATGTTCAGCAGCACATGGTTATAAAAAGTGGTGCATTTATGTTCATGTTATTACAGCCAGTTAATCTATAAGTAGTATACTACTAGTATAGTATTAGGCAGTCCCTCGTGTAGTCATATTCAAAATAACATAATTTACATTCAAAATATTGAAGCTGTCAAGAACTAATTGCCACTGGAAAAATTAATTCAGGCATCAATATCTACCCCGGGTTCTGATGAAACCGGAAACATTAACTCTGTTTCTCTCTCTCCACAGATGCTGCCTGACCTGCTGAGTATTTCCAGCATTTTCTGTTTTTATTTCAGATATCCAGCATCTGCAGTGCAGGTATTTTGCAGATTTTGTACCAATATCTTTGGTGCTGGTTTTTAGTTATCTTGCAGGGAACTTAACATGTAACTTCTCAAACCAAACTAAATGTTCTCGTTTTGTTCCTGCAATTCTGATGAAAGTGGCAATTCAGAACTCCACTTGCAAAAGCCATGAAAGTGCTTCCCCTTCCCGACCAGATTGAAGGGTCACGCATTGAAGAAATGATACTTGAAATCAAACTTCCAATCACAACTTGCTCTGCCACAAAACCAGCGTCAGTGTCAACTGATGAAGACACACATCACTCAACTGCAGAGCATTCTGCATACCAAGATGAGAAGATCTGAATGGTAAATTCAGTGATAAATGTTTTCCCCGTTTTAATTGTTCAAATCAAACCGAAAATGCATTTTATTTATTAAAATTATCCTGACTTACTCCTGTAGCCCACACTAGAGAATACGTGCTAGCAAATAACAAATGTAGTTTTGCTATTTTCTTTACAATTCTATTTCTATGTATTTATTCCATTCATTTTTTAACCTTGCTCATTCTATTTTCATACTTTACTCTTGTTTAATACTTTACTCAATATTTCTGTGTCATTTTATTTTTGGCATTTTATTTTATTTCTTTTGTATTTTACTTCTATCCTCTTTAAATATTTTCACCTGGACAGACTTGATGCTCCCATATCCGAATTAACTCAGCATCAGTTCTTTCAGTGCCTTATCAAATGAAGTCTGGTTTCACCTGAATGTTTTTCAACATGCAAGACAAACTATCCGGGAACGTTAATGGGACCTGGTAAGGTTGATCCTTCACTGGGGGCTGAGATTCTCCCCACTCGGCTTCAGATAAATCTAAAAGCCAAATTTCTCATGTTTTACATAAATTTGTTGATATGTTGCTGTAAATTGCCTACTAAATAGAGGGGGAATCTATGATGATCCACTTGTTCTCCATGCACGGTGATTAGTCAAGGCCAGATTAAGGGCCTGATGGGCTTGGGGAAAACTGTTCCAAATGGGCCTATAGTTATGTTTTTTTTCCATGTTGATTACATTATGTATACGATTCTGATTGTGAGTATGAAAACATAGGCCAGTTTATTTAACAATGAAAGCATATATTCTGTATCAAGTAGGTATATATTCTGGTTCTGGTAAGATTGCAATGCAGGTAATAGATTCCTTTACATATATGCAAATTTCTCAATAACGTGAAATAAAACAGGCTAGTACATATTCTGTTCTGTATATAGGTACATTAGTGTATATAGGTACTGTATAAACAAGTGAATCTATTTTCCTCGGTCTTGTTTCTCTCTCATCGTCTATTCTATTCAGCCTATTTGGGAGGCTGTATATTTTTTTTCCTACATTTATTTGGTGGGCCTATGTTCTTTGGTGGGTCTGGAGCTGCAGCCCCATCCGCCCCATGGTTAATCCGCCTCTGTTTTGAGTGTTACTACTGATGAAGGGCTAAATATCTATAGACAGTAAATAGATATTGGCTCATCGCACCCAGGACTTAGAGGATGATGTGTGTAACCTTGGTTAAACTCTGAAGTTACCAAGAGAGAGTAAGTGCAAAACTGTTGCATCTAATTGCCACACAATCACCAATGGATCGGTTATAATTGTAATGTCCTATATATAGATATTTCTCCAGTGTTGTGTTCATTTGTTTAACACAATTGTTATGAGGGTGTCTGATGTGTTATATACTGACGGGATGTCATAGACTGAGCAGTGGGGAATAGAAACATAGAAACATAGAAAATAGGTGCAGGAGTAGGCCATTCGGCCCTTCGCGCCTGCACCGCCATTCAATGAGTTCATGGCTGATCATGCAACTTCAGTACCCCATTCCTGCTTTCTCACCATACCCCTTGATCCCCCTAGTAGTAAGGACTACATCTAACTCCTTTTTGAATATATTTCGTGAATTGGCCTCAACAACTTTCTGTGGTAGAGAATTCCACAGGTTCACCACTCTCTGGGTGAAGAAGTTTCTCCTCATCTCGGTCCTAAATGGCTTACCCCTTATCCTTAGACTGTGACCCCTGGTTCTGGACTTCCCCAACATTGGGAACCTTCTTCCTGCATCTAACCTGTCTAAACCCGTCAGAATTTTAAACTTTTCTTTGAGATCCCCTCTCATTCTTCTGAACTCCAGTGAATACAAGCCCAGTTGATCCAGTCTTTCTTGATCTGTTAGTCCCGCCATCCTGGGAATCAGTCTGGTGAACCTTCGCTGCACTCCCTCCATAGCAAAAATGTCCTTCCTCAAGTTAGGAGACCAAAACTGTACACAATACTCCAGGTGTGGCCTCAACAAGGCCCTGTACAACTGTAGCAACACCTCCCTGCCCCTGTACTCAAATCCCTTCGCTATGAAGGCCAACATGCCATTTGCTTTCTTAACTGCCTGCTGTACCTGCATGCCAACCTTCAATGACTGATGTACCAAGACACCCAGGTCTCGTTGCACCTCACCTTTTCTTAATCTGTCACCATTCAGATAATAGTCTGTCTCTCTGTTTTTACCACCAAAGCGGATAACCTCACATTTATCCACATTATACTTCATCTGCCATGCATTTGCCCACTCACCTAACCTATCCAAGTCACTCTGCAGCCTCATAGCATCCTCCTCGCAGCTCACACTGCCACCCAACTTAGTGTCATCCGCAAATTTGGAGATACTACATTTAATCCACTCGTCTAAATCATTAATGTACAATGTAAACAGCTGGGGCCCCAGCACAGAACCTTGCGGTACCCCACTAGTCACTGCCTGCCATTCTGAAAGGTACCCATTTACTCCTACTCTTTGCTTCCTGTCTGACAATCAGTTCTCAATCCATGTCAGCACATTACCCCTAATCCCATGTGCTTTAACTTTGCATATTAATCTCTTGTGTGGGACCTTGTCGAAAGCCTTCTGAAAGTCCAAATATACCACATCAACTGGTTCTCCCTTGTCCACTCTACTGGAAATATCCTCAAAAAATTCCAGAAGATTTGTCAAGCATGATTTCCCTTTCACAAATCCATGCTGACTTGGACCTATCATGCCACCTCTTTCCAAATGCACTGCTATGACATCCTTAATAATTGATTCCATCATTTTACCCACTACCAGGCTGTAAAGATCTTGAGGTGCTGAGCAGTGGGATCTTGAGGTGCTAGAGTTCTGGCTTCTCCCATCCCTGGTGAAGGGGAGGGGGGAGTTGCATATGGAAGGCAAAACCTTTAAGAGCCTATGGTGGGGAAAAATAAACATGGAAGAAGTGCTGCTGCAATTGCTGACCTATATTATTGTTACCGGTTATCATTAAATACTCTCTGTTCCATACATATCCATTTGGAGCTTTGGCTGGAAGTTGAAAACACTATTATCCAGTGCTTCTGTGGGTCTTGACAAAATGCTGACAAAACATGAAAATCGACTCTTCTGATGTCTCAGCATTCATCATAGAATCATACAGCACAGAAGGCGGCCATTCGGCCCATCCCTTATATAGTGAGTAGCTGTGCCACACAGATTAGGAAGGACCCAGGTTCCAATCCAAGTCTGTGCTGCGTTAGTGATTTCAGCAGGTATGCTAGCAGGAACACAGCAGGGCCTCAAGCATCTCTGGATTAGAGCAAAGGAAGAAATATAACCACGGTTCTCACTGGTGAACCCTGAAAGAAATGTATGTGTGGACATCGTGTAAAGATAGCATTATGTTTGGTCATGATGTCTCCCAGTCAGTCGACAAACACATACCATCATGGATGACATATGAGTCATGGTCACTTCGGTGAGGTACTAGAGATTGACCAACAGCCATGGACTAGCAAGGAATCCACAAAGAGAGCAAAGAAAGTTGACTCGATTTTTTTTTAAAGCAGAAAAATATTGACCGTGTTAAAAAAAAATTCACACTTTGATCAGCATGAAGAAGGGAATTTATAAAGGGCTTCCGTATGATACATCGTAAAGTTGCAATTCCTATGTAGCACAACTTTCTTGAAAGGAAATCTTTAAAAGACTGTTTCTGCGTTAATACAGTATATAACTTGTTCAGTACAATGCTAATTCTCCTTCACTAAGCATATAATAGCACTCATTGCACAAAAGGCATTCCGTTGAAATACAGGTCGACAAAAACAAACTTTAGAAACACAGCATCTAACCTCTTGGCAAAAGGAACGTGTACATTAAGATCAGGATTAACCCTGTGTTTTTTTTAAAGTAGTTTTTGCCCGAGCTCATGTATAATTTCAGTATTTAAAAGAATACTTACTGTGATCGGAAAGTAATTTACACCATACATTTCTAGGTCTTGTGCAATCTTTAAATATTCCATTTCAGCTTCATCTCTGTCAAAAATGATTATAGTAAAAATGTAAAGATGATATACTAAAGGAGTAGGGCAATTAGTGTATTTTCTTCACAGCATCAGTAATACTCTTTCCATCTTGATTAACTAGTGTGAGGAGCATGAGTTATTGGATTGCTTACTTTATGATAAGTCATGCCAGATGTTATTTTGAGAGGAGTGCCTTTATGTTAATTATCAAATAATAAATCAACATATCTAGTGTTAATATTACAGGCCAAAAAAGGAAACAAGCTTTTCTAACTGGAGAAGGAAGGTAAGTAACAACAAAAGATAGATAGAAATGGAAATAATTATAAAAAGCAGCCAGCTAGCATTGCAGTAAAACTGTGCAGTTCCACATTGATGGAGACATATTCAAATTCCAACATAATCAATAAATAAAATGCGTCAGCCAGAGTCTGAATTGCTTCATTAAGACTTGGCTAAAAACTGAAATTATATCCCACTTTGAAAGGAGGAAAAATGACCTTGAGATCACCTTTCTTTGCAGCAAACAGGGTCTATTGGTTCCAAAGAGGTTTACAATCAGTCAGCACATTTACCCAGCAAAAACTTAGATTGAAAACATTAGAAATAGTGTTGAATGAAAAGCGGGAAAATGATGCGATAGTCATTTCCATTGAGACATCGGCAATATGTAGTGAAAATCTCAGAATGACCTGTTCTGAAATATTTGGTTATTTATGCCAGCAGCATTCTCCCAAATGATCTAAAAGCAGGTAGCTGTGTTTTCTTTGTTTCAGAGGGTTGCTTGCTTTTGTTATGAGGAAACTACCTTAATTAATGAGGTTAACATAGCAAGCACACGTGTTGATGGGACAGGACTCTATAAATTGATCATGAACTATTCAATTAATTTAATCACTGTCACGCCAGACTTAAATGTGATTGCGTATTAAAACAGTTTAACTGTTGGGTGTGAAAATGGCATAGACAGTCCAAATTTGAGATATTCAACTGTAATTTTGTTTGCTTTCTTCCAAGGTCTACCTGAGATTCTTTTGTTAGAACTGGAAATTAGAAAATAAATGTATCGCCTGAAATGTCTTATTTTAAGTGTTTTTTCAGATTACAAGTCAATCAAGTGAATCTCCTTTCTTGTGCATACTATTATGTATTTTCTTATTTTACCATGGACCTCAGTGCTAAGTAAGTAAGTTTTAATAAAGTGTAGTAACAAACTTGCACTTTGACATCAAAATGTATACAACACGCAGCCCTTAGAATTAAATGAGGCCTGAACTCTTGTTGTGACGGTTTGGGCAATGGTGACAAAGAAGCTAATGCGATGAGTAGCAAATACCTAAATAAGGCTAGTTGGGATGCTTTTTGAATGCTGAGTATTATATTATTCCAGAGGCCAAAATAAATGTATAAATTACATCAAAATGCATTCAAAAAATCCACGGTTAGCTGTAGTGATGCTTACCTGGTGATTCCCCTGTGCTCAGCATACCAAGCTGTTATTTTTTCTTCCCACATATCTGCCGTCATCTGATATTGCTTAAGAACCTAAAACATGCAATCTAAAAGTAAACTTTCAAAAAGCAATACTCTTTGAAAGGTTAGCGTTAGTACATAGTATTTAAAAAGTCACTGTAAACTGTTAATGCCCCAATTTTGTGATCCTGGCAAAAACAGCCCAATTAGCAGACACATAAGCAGTGGTAGCTCAAAGTGATTTTGTTCTATAACCTTCCCCTTTGACTAGGCCAACGGCACTGGACAAGCTTGCGCAGAGCGCATTTGCACACATTTCTTGATCAGAAACTGTATGGGTCCCAGCACCAGTCCCTGACGCACACCATTCATACATCTCCCCAGCCCAACATTACTCTCCTAACTAAAATCCGCTGCTTCCTCTCCTTCAGACATGTCCTTATGCACCTTCTCGTTTTACTTATGATACCCATTGCCTCAAGGATTTGTAGCAGCCTTTCAAGTGGAACTTTATCAAATGCATAACCCACTACTAAAAATAACTTCAAATAAACAAAGAACCAGACGCGGCATGAGGAAACTTTTATTTTTACACAGTGAGAGTCTGGAAAGCACTGCCTGAAAAGGGTGGTGGAAGCAGATAGAATGGTAACTTTCAAGAGAGAATTGGATAATTACTTGAAGGGAAATAAATTATAGGGCTTTGGGGAAAAAGCAGGGGAGTGAGATTAATTGGACAGCCGGCCAAAGAGCCAGCACAGGCACAATGGCCTCCTTCTGTGCTATATCGTTCTATGATTTAGTTTCTTATGTGAGGCTGTTTTGGGTCAATTTGTTAGGTAGGGGTTAATCATTTGAAGTTTTGTATTATCGTTTCCACACTGAAGGCCATTTCTGTTGCAACTTTTATCTCTTACTAAATCCCACCTTTTTCACTGAATCTTCATAGTAAACAAAGTAAATCATAAATATACCTTTGACTTTGAATAATTGTTTTAAAAATTTTACTGTGAAATAATTACAACAAAAATAAGTTTCATTGCAAGTTGCAAAACTTACTCTTTTAGGTAGTAGTTCATCCTGAGCCAAGAAACCAGGTTTATGAAAATTAGGATCATAGTCCCCATACTGTAAAGAAGAAAACACAAATACAAAAGTGTTACCATCTCTGAAGTAGCAGACAACGAAATGTCAGATGTTCAGTTACACTATGTAATTTCCCCACGTATATCTTAAGTATTCTCATACTCAACTAAAACTTGACAGAACAGTGGTGTGCAGGTACCGAAGATCAAATCAATCAATTAATAACCTCAGTAACCTAACTGTGTTAGCACGTCAGTGTTGCTCTCATAGGTTGTTTTTATCATCAGTTTAATTTGAATATTTATAATATTCACCATGTTTCTCTGCATTGCTAAATAAAATACATGTGTTTTTAATGCAGGTACTCACTTCAACAGAATCACTGCATCTGACACTCACTGGGGATTTGGTTAGAAACAGCCAATTGTGAATTCCAATGGCCTCACTCCAGTAGGGGAGGGTGCAAGTCCACCGACTCCGAGGGATGGTAACCTTCTCCAAAATTTGCAGAGACAGGGTCATTAGCATGGTTGGGATTGACACATCAATGGCCTTCACCCTGGCAGAAGCCTGGAAAATCAGAATAGCACCATGCCACTCCAATGCAGCAGAGACGACCCAGGAAGATCCTCACAGAAATATTGCAGTCAAATTCATCAACTCTCAAAAGGCCATTTCTGGGGAGGGTCAATTATCTTTTTCCTGAAGCATTCTGGGGCCTTTATTCGGCCAATAAGAAACTTACCCAGTAGGTGTGGGTTACCAGATGGAATTTCCCAAAAAAGCTGAAGATCTCCTCAGACACGCTCCCTTTGCTCATTCCCCCTGCACCACACCAAATGTATCTAGCCAAATCACTGATGAGCGTCAGATGCAGTGATTCTGCTGAAATGAGTACTTGCATTAAAAACAGAATTTTGTGGCCTCGTACCATGGGGCCAAATCTTGGCAGAATTGTCTTCCCATTTTATTGCCTGTCCAATAGTAGCACTAGTGATGTGTCATGGGGCATGAGTTCAGGCCCCACCTCTATTGGGTGATCTACAGACTAGTAGTACTGTGTTTACTGTGATTGAAAGGCTGCATTAGAAGGAGCAGCGTGCAGCAGCCCAGCGCAGTCCTGGCCTGCAAGACCATCAGCAGGCCGGGGCCATCAGAGGAAGCAGCGTGTGGCAGCATACCACAGCAGGAAGGCGACGACTGCGAAGTCAGGTCGCTGATTGCAGTGGAGGCAGTCACAACAGGAGGGGCGAAGGAGCGACAAGAATTTGTAGAAGTGACCGGTGCCCAGGAGAGTTGTGAGCCTGCGGCCCAGAAGAGGAGAGGGCCCAGGGGCAGCACGAGCCAGCCCACACTGCTATATGTGCGCGCACTCGGTCCGTGCAGCGAACTGGTCTCCAGTCGTCTTGGGTAATCCTTGCCACTAGACCAAGACCTAGCTCTGTCAAGCCCGTGTGATGGCTGGTGTGCAACGGCCACCACAAGTTAAAAAAATCCAAGCACAGGAATCTTCCACCCTTTAAGATGTAGTTCGGGATCTGGAATATTAGGTCCTTCGTTGAAACACCTGTGAACTCATTCCTTTTTGGCGTGGAAGCAAGTCTTCCTCGCTTCGAGGGACTGCCTATGATGATGATGAGTACTAAAATAAATCACATAATGCTTACATGGTATAGAGAAATTTACCTTGCATGCAACAAAATCATGCATAATACAGCACTGTGATCAGGGTATGGAAATTACCAATTTTTTTTTTGCCAATTTTCTTTTTTCCCTCCAAATTGCATCAACTGCTGGGAATAGTTTCTCTACTAGCAGCACCTTCTTGTACCTTAACCTGTACCTATAAACAGCGAAACTTGCCAGATTCCACCCCAACAGCCAAACCCAATCATGCCTTCACTTGATGTTTACACACATGCACCTTCCAGCAGTTGTAATTGAATTGAAACCAGCAATGGGAACCAATGTTATATCCAGTCCCTTAGTTTAGGGCACTCCAATCAATTGTAACAGTTCTACTGAAATCCCAGCTAATTCAACACTAACTGAGAATTGAACCTGGGCCCTTCTGGTCGATGTGGTTCAGTAACACATTGCATGGACTAACTGAGTCATCAGGGAAGCATGACTAATTGTGCAATCCATTATCATCGAAGGAATGAGAGTCCCTATCACGTCATTTCATAGTCATTAATCTGATCACTTGCTCACATTTTTAAAGATTCTACAATTATTCTACTAATATGGCAGGGGGATGGGAACCAATGCAGGGAGACAGAGGGAAACAAAAAGGAGACAAAAGCAAAAGACAGAAAGGAAATGAGTAAAAGTGGAGGGCAGAGAAACCCAAGGCAAAAAACAAAAAGGGCCATTGTACAGCAAAATTTTAAAAGTGTAATAAAAAGACAAGCATGAAAGCTCGGTGCCTCAATGCAAGGAGTATTCGGAACACAGGAGAGGGCTCTGAGCTTGTTAGAATGGGTGAGAGCTCAGATGAACAGGATCCCAAGAAAGAATGCAAAAGGCAGGAGGCAACAGAGCAGAGCAGCACTGGGGTAAGTGTAAACCACAAGGTGATAGGAAGGGACAATATGTATGAATATAAAGGGGCTGCAGGAGGGGTCAAAACTAAAAATCATGGTTTAAAACTAGTATTAAAACACTCTACCTAAATGCACGCAGCATTCAAAATAAAGTAAATGAGTTGACGGCACAAATCATTACAAATGGGTATGATTTGGTGGCCATTACAGAAATGTGGTTGCAGGGTGGCCAAGACTGGGAATTAAACATACAGGGGTATCTGACAATTCAGAAAGATAGACAAGAAGGGAAAGGAGGTGGGGTAGCTCTGTTAATAAAGGAAGATATCAGGGCAGTTGTGAGACGATATTGGCTCTAATGAACAAAATGTTGAATCATTGTGGGTGGAGATTGGAGATACAAGGGGAAAAAGTCACTGGTTGGCGTAGTTTATAGGCCCCCAAATAATAACTTTACGGTGGGGCGGGCAATAATCAAGGGAATAATGGAGGCATGTGAAAAAGGAACGGCAGTAATCATGGGGGATTTTAACCTACATATCGATTGGTCAAATCAAATCGCACGGGGTAGCCTTGAGGAGGAATTCATAGAATGCATACGGGATTGTTTCTTAGAACAGTATGTTACAGAGCCTACAAGGGAGCAAGCGATCTTAGATCTGATCCTGTGTAATGAGACAGGAATAATAAACGATCTCCTCGTAAAAGATCCTCTCGGAATGAGTGATCACAGTATGGTTGAATTTGTAATACAGATTGAGGGTGAGGAAGTAGTGTCTCAAACGAGCGTACTATGCTTAAACAAAGGGTACTACAGTGGGATGAGGGCAGAGTTGGCTAAAGTAGACTGGAAACACAGACTAAACGGTGGCACAATTGAGGAACAGTGGAGGACTTTTAAGGAGCTCTTTCATAGTGCTCAACAAAAATATATTCCAGTGAAAAAAAGGGCAGTAAGAGAAGGGATAACCAGCCGTGGATAACCAAGGAAATAAAGGAGAGTATCAAATTAAAAACCAATGCGTATAAGGTGGCCAAGGTTAGTGGGAAACTAGAAGATTGGGAACATTTTAAACGACAGCAAAGAATGACTAAGAAAGCAATAAAGAAAGGAAAGATAGATTACGAAAGTAAACTTGCGCAAAACATAAAAACAGATAGTAAAAGCTTTTACAGATATATAAAATGGAAAAGAGTGACTAAAGTAAATGTTGGTCCCTTAGAAGATGAGAAAGGGGATTTAATAATAGGAAATGTGGAAATGGCTGAGACTTTAAACAATTATTTTGCTTTGGTCTTCACAGTGGAAGACACAAAAACCATGCCAAAAATTGCTGGTCACAGGAATGTGGGAAGGGAGGACGTTGAGACAATCACTATCACTAGGTGGGTAGTGCTGGACAGGCTAACGGGACTCAAGGTAGACAAGTCCCCTAGTCCTGATGAAATGCATACCAGGGTATTAAAAGAGATGGCGGAAGTTATAGCAGATGCATTCGTTATAATCTACCAAAATTCTCTGGACTCTGGGGAGGTACCAGTGGATTAGAAAGCAGCTAATAGAACGCCTCTGTTTAAAAAAGGGGGCAGACAAAAGGCAGGTAACTATAGGCCCGTTAGTTTAACATCTGTAGTGGGGAAAATGCTTGAAGCTATCAGTAAGGAAGAAATAGCGGGACATCTAGATCGGAATAGTGCAATTAAGCAGACGCAACATGGATTCATGAAGGGGAAATCATGTTTAACTAATTTACTGGAATTCTTTGAGGATATAACGAGCATGGTGAATAGAGGTGTACCAATGGATGTGGTGTATTTAGATTTCCAAAAGGCATTCGATAAGGTGCCACACAAAAGGTTACTGCAGAAGATAAAAGTACGCAGAGTCAGAGGAAATGTATTAGCATGGATAGAGAATTGGCTGGCAAACAGAAAGCAGAGAGTCGGGATAAATGGGTCCTTTTCCAGTTGGAAATCAGTGGTTAGTGGTGTGCCACAGGGATCGGTGCTGGGACCACAACTGTTTACAATATACATAGATGACCTGGAAGAGGGAACAGAGTGTAGTGTAACAAAATTTGCAGATGACACAAAGATTAATGGGAAAGCGGGTTGTGTAGAGGACACAGAGAGGCTGCAAAGAGATTTAGATAGGTTAAGCGAATGGGCTAAGGTTTGGCAGATGGAATACAATGTCGGAAAGTGTGAGGTCATCCACCTTGGAAAAAAAAACAGTAAAAGGGAATATTATTTGAATGGGGAGAAATTACAACATGCTGCGGTGCAGAGGGACCTGGGGGTCCTTGTGCATGAAATTCTTTTGGAGTTTACCTGAAAAAACATAAACATTAAACCGTGCCACCCGCCCTGGATGACACACCAGACATTTACAAGGCCCTTTTTTTTCTTTTTTGTGGTTTTTTTTGTGTTTTTCTTTTTTTTTGGGGGGGGTTTTTTTGGGGCACTAAAATCAAATTTTTTCCTCCAGTGCCCCCTATAAAAGGGGAGGGGGACACTAAAAGCACCGGCAATTAAAACAAATTAAACTTTAAAACATAAAATCAAATTAAAATTTGGTTGCCGGGCATGACGATGCACTCCAGTCCCTCCGGTGCCCACCTCTCGCGGAAGGCCGCGAGCGTACCGGTGGACACCGCGTGCTCCATCTCCAAGGACACCCTGGACCGGATGTACGCGCGGAAGAGAGGCAGGCAGTCAGGTTGAACGACCCCCTGCTGCCTGGACCGGCTGATGGCACCCTTGGCCGTGCCCAGGAGCAGTCCTACGAGGAGGCCCTCGGATCTACTCGCTCCCCTCCGCACAGGGTGCCCAAAGATCAGGAGAGTGGCACTGAAGTGCAGCCAGAATTTCAGGAGCAGCCCCTTTAAATAATAAAACAGGGGCTGCAACCTCGTGCATTGCATAAAAACATGGAACACGGACTCTTCCAGACCGCAGAAATTGCAGGCGGCCTGGGAGTCCGTGAACCGGCTTAAAAATTTGTTGCACGGCACTGCTCCGTGCACCACCCTCCAGGCCAAGTCCCCGATGAATAGTGGGAGGACTCCCGCATAGAGTGCCCTCCATCGGGGACCCCCGCCTCCTCCGGATGGCAAGACGGTACGCCATGGCGTGTCCGGACGGCCGGCGAGGATGGCAAAGTTGAGTGTGTGCAGGAGCAGCCCGTACAGGAAACCCCTCCGCGCGGAACTGAAAGGCACGGAGGGGATTTCCCCGAGGCGGCTCAAGTTGTGAGGCGCCGGCTCCCGAGGGAGGTTCCGGGGTTTGGCGCCGATGAGGAATTCCATCCGGACGGGGGTCAGTTCGGACGGGATCTCCCCACGTGCTTGAGCCTCCTCGACACACCTAACAGAGTCAGGGCCCAAAGCTGTTTTTAGCGTCTCGATGGCTTCGGCTGCGCGGCAGACGTTGGCTGAATTTAGGCGCCGCGCCAGCATGCCTGGCGCCATCCAGCCCGCTCTTCCGCCATCGAGCAGGTCCCTGACCCTGGTCACCTCACCAGCCACAGCCCTCTCTTCCGACCGCCACATAAAACCACGGTCGTGGAGGTACGGATTCCCGAGCAGCGGCTCCTGCAGGACAGCCGCCACTCCAGCCGGCAGAGAGCTGCGCTTGGTGGAGACTTTGTTCCAGACCCTGATGAGTTCCTTGTAAAAGACAGGCAGCTCCCGGAGGGCGGTCCTGACACCCCCCCAAGTTCACAAACAGGAGCTGCGTGTCGTAATTGAGGTCGCGCTGCTGGCGGAAGAAATACGTCGCCAGAGCACACCACCTAGGAGGGGGCTCGATGTAAAGGTATCTCTGCAGGGTCTGAAGACGGAAAGTCGCGAGCTGGGCGTTGACGCACACCAACGACTGACCGCCTTCCTCAAGCGGGAGACTCAAGACCGCAGCAGAGACCCAGTGCTTCCTGTTGTTCCAGAAGAAGTCCACCAGCTTCTTCTGTATCTTGGCGACAAACGCAGGGGGAGGGGTCAAAGTGACCAGCCGGTACCACAACATTGCGGCCACCAGCTGGTTTATGACTAGCGCTCGACCCCTGTAGGACAGCACTCGGAGCAGTCCTGTCCAGCGCCCTTGGCGAGCGGCGACCTTGGCCTCCAGCTCCTGCCAGTTCGCCGGCCAGGCTTCCTCGTCGGGGCTAAGGTAGACTCCCAGATAGAGGAGATGGGTCGTGCTCCAGGCAAAAGGCCTGAGCTCCTCCGGCAGGGAGTCCACCCGCCACTGACCCACCAGAAGTCCGGAACATTTTTCCCAGTTGATTCTGGCGGAGGATGCGGCCGAGTAAATCTCCTGGCACTCACGCATCCTCCGCAGGTCAGTGGGATCCTCTACCGCGAGGAGCACGTCATCGGCGTAAGCCGAGAGGGCGACCTCCACGCCCGGCCCTTGCAGAGCCAGTCCCGTCAACCTCGTCCGCAGGAGGCGCAGGAAAGGCTCCACGCAAATGGCATATAACTGGCCGGACATGGGGCATCCCTGGCGCACCCCTCTCCTAAAGCGAAGGGGCGCCGTCAAGGACCCGTTAACCTTAATCAGACACTCCGCGGCGGCGTACAAAAGTCGGATCCGGGCGACGAAATGCATCCCGAACCCGAAAGCGCGCAGAGTTCCGAGCAGATAGTCGTGATCCACCCTGTCGAACGCCTTCTCTTGGTCGAGAGATAGGAAGGCGACCGACAGACCAGCCTCCTGGGAATGATGGATGAGGTCCCGGACCAGATGGATGTTATCGTGGATTGTCCGGCCCGGGACCATGTAGGACTGGTCGGGGTGGATCATGTGGTCCAGCATGGTGCCAAGGCGAGCACATCGCCCTGGCAAAGATTTTGTAGTCCATGCTGAGGAGGGAGACCGGGCGCCCTTCTTAGGCAGCAGGACGATGACTGCCCTGCGCCAAGAGAGGGGCATCTCCCCGGTCGCCAGACTTTCCCCCAGGACCCGCGTGTAGTCGCTCCCCAGGACGTCCCAGAACGCCCTGTGGAACTCCACGGTCAGCCCGTCCAGCCCCGGGGATTTTCCCCTCGAGAGCCGGTCGAGGGCACCGGTCAGCTCCGCCAGGCTTAGCGGAGCTTCCAAATTTTCACCGCCCTCCGGGCTGACTTTCGGCAGGTCCTCCCACAAAACTCTACGCGCTTCCTCGCTGGACGGATCCGGAGAGAACAGAGCCCCGTAATATTCACGGGTCCAGTTGTTGACGCCCACCGGATCCGAGACAAGAGAGCCGTCGTCGGCCAGCAGCGTCAAGAGCTGCTTACGGACACTCTGCCTTTTTTCCAGCGAGTAGAAGAAGGGGGAGCCACGGTCCAGATCCCGCAGGAACCAGATCCGCGACCTCACGAACGCGCCTCGGGACCCGACGAGCTGCAGGTCCTTCAGCGCAGCCTTCTTCGCTTCGTACACCGTCCGCAGGGCCGGGTCCTCGACGACTTGACCGAGACGGGATTCCAGGTCGAGCACCTCTTTTTCTAGGCGCCCGACTCCGGCCGCCCGCCTCTTGGTCGACCCCCTCGCGTACTCTTGACAGAAGACGCGGACGTGAGCCTTGCCCACGTCCCACCATAGCCTCAAGGAGGGGAAGCCCCCCTGCTTCCTTCTCCAGTCGGCCCAGAATCGACGGAACGAGTCCTGGAACCGCTCGTCCTCCAGCAGCTGGTTATTAAAGTGCCAGTACGCGGACCCCGTCCTCGCGCGGAGTGAAGCGAGCTCCGCCCACACCAGGTCGTGGCCCGAACACGGCACCGGCCGCATGGAGGCCGCCGGGACGCAGGAAACGTACGCCCGAGACACGTAAAGGCGGTCGACTCTGGACCATCCTACTCCAGGCCTCACCCACGTAAAGGCGCTGGAGCTGGGGTGGAGATTTCGCCAGACGTCCACCAAGTCGAAGGACCCGACCAGGTCCCTCAACTTCTCCATCGGCGTCATGCTCTGCGGGGCACCGGAGCGGTCCCTCGCCTCGAGGGTGCAGTTAAAATCCCCCCCCCCCCTCCCCCCCGAGGACAATGCAGTTGCCGACGGAGCCAAAAAGAGCGGACACTTCTTCGAAGAAGCGCGCCTGCTGCGGGCTGGGCTGAGGGGCGTACACGTTCACGAGATGGAGCGGCACGTCCCCCAGGCGAACCGTTACGTGCAGCAAGCGGCCTGGCACGGGCTCCTCGACCCCCAAGATCTCCGGCTGAAAATGCGGGCCCAGCAAGATGGCCACCCCACTAGAAGTGGCGGTGAGGTGGCTCATGCGGACCTCTCCTTGCCATTCCAGGAGCCACGTGGCTTCGTCTCCCGGAACGGTGTGGGTTTCTTGCAGGAAGCACACCGCATATTTCCCCTCCCGCAGGAGCGAAAAATTGTCAAATCTCCGACGTGCCCCTCTGCCGCCGTTGATGTTGAGGCTGGCTATGGTTATCTTCATGGCAAAAGCATAGTGCAACCTCTACCTTAACCTATTGCGGGGGAGGGAGCGGAGTCTTTTGTTGACCTCCACTCCTTCAGCAGCCCAGCGAGGAACTTTTTGAGCCGGCGCAGCTCAAGGCCTTGCGCCCTTGATAAGGGCCCGCCCGCGGCCATGGTTTTAGCGGCGACGCGGACGGAAGCGATGAGCAGCCCCGGCTCGGACCATCTTTCCCGGGCCAGATGGGTTCGGTTGCGGCGACCCTGGCTCTCGACCAAAAAGTCCCGGAGATCCTCTACGGGAATGAGGGGGGACTCAGCGGCGGGCACGAGGAGATCCACCGCCTCACTGGCGATGGACTCGAGATCTTCACCCGCGTCCTCCACCGAGTCCCCGTCCTCCTCCGGGAGGTCGCCGCTAGCAGCCGGCCCGTCAACCGCACGAGGTACGGCAAACGGCCCGGCCGCTCCATCCGGCCCTGGCTCTGCCCCGATCCCACCCCCAGGATCGTCGGCAGAGGAGTCCCCACTGGGCTCTTTTAGAATTGGTGCTGGGTCGGGAAGCGACAGCGGAAGGGGTTCCTCCTCCGCCCCAGGAACCGGGGAACAAGGAGAGACCCGGCCATAGAAAATCCCCAGGCCCTCCAAGCGCTCCAGCTCCAAAGTAGGGGGCGAGGGTGGGTGTTCCTCCCCCTCCCCCTCCCCGCCGCCACCCCCCAGCCCAGCGTGTACAGGTTCATTAAAAGTGTTAATACTTTGTATTTCTGCCGAGTCGACAAATCCCGGGGGAAGTTGGATATTGGCTGGGCGGGCTCAGGTTCGGCCTTTTCGGCCCCACCCGCCTCAGTCCCTGGGACGCTCGACCCGGCAGCTACGCATTCTTCCGCTGGCCCCACGCCCCCCACGACAGGCAGATCTTTCACGCCATCCCCGGGAGGCAGCGGCTGGGCTGCCTCGACTGCCTCACCCTCCCCGGGGACAGATTCCTTGTGCCTACGGCGCAGTTTGGGGGCGCCGGTGGGGGACGCGGGACACGCGGCGGGCACCGACTCCTCCGCGGAGGGATGTTGTTCCCCCCCCGCCTCATTGGAGCGGCGCCTCCTTTTTTTCCTGGGGGGGCACGGAGACAGGGAGACACCCGTGTCTGCCGAGGCCTCCCGCTCCACTCCCCCCTTTTTCTTATCTTGCCCGCGCCCGAACCCCTCTGCGGTATTAGTCAAGGGCTCGGGCACGGGCTCAGGGCACCCCGCGCTCGCCGGTGACGGGGTTGGGCCGAGCGCGGTGAACAGCTTGTCTGGCGCACTAAGGGGACCCGCCTCTAGGGTGTTTCGCCTTCTTTCCGGCCGGACGCTCTCCCTCCCCACCGCCGGAGGCTGTGAAAACAAAGGCCCCCGACGATGCCCGCGCACCCACAACTCCCGGCACGCGGACGCTACTAGGGGGAGGGGTGGCGGCGGCGCCAGCCTTGTCCGCCCTCGGTGGTTTGGCGGCTTTGGAGGCGGGGCAGTTCTTGCGAACGTGACCCACCTCCCTGCAGGCATGGCACCGCACGCCGTCCGACGTCCAAAAGACGCGGTAGGCAGTCCCATCGTGCACCACATTAAAATTGCCCTCTGTCGTCTCTTCCCGCGCCAGCCGGACAAAGAGCTGGCGGCGGAAGGAGAACACATGGCGCAGGCGGTATGGGGTTGATCCCCAACCTTACTTCCCCCAGTTGGTGTAGGTGAGGGAGGAGGAGCTCAGCGGGAACAAAGGGCGGGACGTTTGATAGAATGACCCTCTGCGCGGTGGCCTCGAGAGGGTCCACCGGCAGGAACACCCCGCCCACCGTGAGCCCCTTTTCAATGGCCAGGGACACCGCCCGCTCCGACCCCAGGAAGAACACGGCCTTCCCAGACATCTTGGAGGCTGCGACAATGGCCGAGGGGCCGACTACCCCAGCCATCGCCCGCACGCACTCCTCAATGCTCATTGTGGGGTGAGTGTAGCTCTTGACCCCGTGTTTCGTAGTTATAAGTCTGAATGGTGGCAGGGCAGCAGGTGGCGCAGGAGGTGCCGTGGATGTGGATGCCGCCTGCGCATAAGTCCTAGCTGGCCCTGCCACCGGCGTAGATGGGGTCGCCATCACGGGGTCCCTTTAAGGGCTACACCCACCCCAAAGTCACAGGCCTTAATGGTCTTTAAATGGCCTCGTTTAATAGACTGAGCAGAGGAGCTCTTAACGAGGCACACCTCTCCCCTAGTTGACAATTGGGGAGGGGCCTTGCTCCCTCTGCTCAGTTGTCTTAATTGTTTTATATTTTTCCAATCAATTTGGGAGGAAAAGGGCTCTCAGAGAGAGAGGGGAGAGACAGAGAGTAACAGAGAAAGAGAGAGGGGGGTGGGGGGGGGGGGGGGAAACTGCG
The DNA here is from genome assembly GCF_044704955.1 of Pristiophorus japonicus. NCBI lineage: Eukaryota > Metazoa > Chordata > Chondrichthyes > Pristiophoridae > Pristiophorus > Pristiophorus japonicus. The sequence continues at coordinate 37,726,841 of NC_091992.1, forward strand.
AGGGCAGGGTCTCCCCTCGCAGCTGTGGGTGGGTGCAATCCCCAGATGGCAAACAAAAATAGTCTTTGGGGTGGTCTTCGGGTGAGGGGAGAAGATGTCTTCACCTGATGCAGCTGGAGCCACACAGGCACACACTCCCAACGATGTTAATTAGGGTGGATTAATTGTTTCTTCAGCCTGGTAGCTCCAGCTATCCCAGGCTAGGCAATGGGGGAGGGGTGCTTCAAAGGTGTGTGGGGCCTATTTGTAAGCAAGGCCCCCACACACACTTCCACACACACACACACCCCCCGCGATGTTCCGGCCCCCGACTGGTCTTCTTTCCTCCCCCCACCGATACAGCAAAGTCTTTTAGGGACTGCACCAATACACCACCGGTAGAGTCTCCCTCCTTCCACACTGGATGTTGTTGTTGGTCTTTCCCCCTCTCTCCAACTCTTTGTAGAAATGGTGAAGTTGTTCAAGTTTTCTGCTTTTTCCTCCTCTCCCTCTGAGTGAAAGTTGGTGGTGAAGCCCCTTCCTTCCTTCCTTCTCTTCCTGGGCTGATTCACAGGCCCAGCCAGGAGCAAAAGCAGCAGCTCCTTCTCTCACTGCTCACAGCTCCAACTGTTTAGGCCACGCCTCCACTGCTCCACAATTGGCCCAGGTGCAGCAGGTAATCAGGAAGGCGAATGGAATGTTGGCCTTCATTGCGAGAGGGATGGAGTACAAAAGCAGGGAGGACCTGCTGCAACTGTATAGGGTATTGGTGAGGCCGCACCTTGAGTACTGCGTGCAGTTTTGGTCACCTTACTTAAGGAAGGATATACTAGCTTTGGAGGGGGTAGAGAGACGATTCACTAGGCTGATTCGAGAAATGAGGGGGTTACCTTATGATGATAGATTGAGTAGACTGGGTCTTTACTCGTTGGAGTTCAGAAGGATGAGGGGTGATCTTATTGAAACATTTAAAATAATGACAGGGATAGACAAGATAGAGGCAGAGAGGTTGTTTCCACTGGTCGGGGAGACTAGAACTAGGGGGCACAGCCTCAAAATACGGGGGAGCCAATTTAAAACCGAGTTGAGAAGGAATTTCTTCTCCCAGAGAGTTGTGAACCTGTGGAATTCTCTGCCCAAGGAAGCAGTTGAGGCTAGCTCATTGAATGTATTCAAATCACAGATAGATAGATTTTTAACCAATAAAGGAATTAAGGGTTACGGGGAGCGGGCGGGTAAGTGGAGCTGAGTCCACGGCCAGATCAGCCATGATCTTGTTGAATGGCGGAGCATGCTCGAGGGGCTAGATGGCCTACTCCGGTTCCTAATTCTTATGTTCTTACGTAATTGGTCACTGTACCCTGGATTATGGAGGGAGCAAAAGAGAGATGTCTGGTTCTCATGCTCTTGATTGAGTGCTGCAGCTCGAGAAGAGAGCTCTTTCCAATTAATAGCCTTTTCTCGGTAATCTGCACCAGCACCAGATAAAATCTAGCAAAAATATCAACCAGGCACATGGAACAAAGACGTCCACCTCCTGTAGAAAATGGGTGCTAAAGGCTCAACAAGGAGATCTACAACTAAAAGTCGGGTCTCTGCTCTGCTCCCACTGCAATACTCAGGATGAAACCCAGGTGTGGAATAAGATCCAGCTCCAAAAAAGAAAATGCTGCCCAACATCCACTCAGGATTGCCAAGCAGGAAAACACTAACATTTCTTTAAAATCTAGCCAATAGGAGTGGCATGCATTTTGTCAGCTGATTACCCCGGCATAAATGTCAAAAAGACAAATGAACACAAAATATCAGGTCCTATGTCACAAGAGGGAGCACTCCTCATGGATGGGAATCAACCTTTCTATCGCCAGAGACACCACGCTCTGTTCTCGAACACCTCTGGAGGAAGAATTATCTCTTCTCCCTCACACTGGCCAGAATGACCCAAGCCAATAAAGCTCTCCTTCCACTGAAGCTGTTGCACACTCCGGCTTTTCCCCTCATCTCTCACCCGCATCAACTCTTACAAATCTTTGTCTTTCCCTTGCAGGACCATCACCCTAAATGGAAACCACCCACAACAGAAAACCACCAACTATAGACTGAAATTTCCAGTGATATCCCACTAAATGCAAAAGGGTGAACAATGTCAAAATTTGATACGCTGTCTCCCGCTAAAAGTACTGCGCAACCTATGTCACCGGATTGCCACCTTTCTAAAGAATAACACTATACCCACAGGACGCAAGACAGTCCCCCCAGGCAATACCTGCCCAGCTATGCAAACCTGCCCACCAAGATCAGAAGAATAAACAACTTGCTCACAATACCCACAACACAACTCACACAAGGCCTTTGATGACATCAAAACAACTCTGAAGTGAGCGCGTAAAATTCAGAAAACTATATCTCGAAAATCTTAATATCGTGATCTGAGCCTCCCCCAAATTGTGAACCCAAGCAAAGCTGGCCATAATGCTACCATGACAGATCATAATACCCCAACCAAGACAACAGGACCACTCCAGCAACTATATTCCTTGACTCAGCCTACAACTATCCAAGTTCCAGCCATAGCTGAAACCACAATCTCATTAGCCACCGTGAAAATTCACTGTATGCCTTTGCCACCTGCCAAAACAAAGCAGACAGGGGAAAGACAACAGAATAATCTTAGGCAATTCCCTACTGTCCAGGCTCAGGATCGGACTGCACAGGTGGCCCTGTGCCAGAAAGATGGAACTTGTGTGCCAGAGGTCTGGGTAAGGGTAAGCATGTACAAGATACCTTGGGTTCAAAAAACACCTACCAGCACTTGCAGAGGTCGCCTGAAAATGTGAATAGACATAGACATAGATACTGAAGGTTGGCATGCAGGTACAGCAGGCGGTTAAGAAGGCAAATGACATGTTGGCCTTCATAGCGAGGGGATTTGAGTACAGGGGCAGGGAGGTGTTACTACAGTTGTACAGGGCCTTGGTGAGGCCACACCTGGAGTATTTTGTACAGTTTTGGTCTCCTAACTTGAGGAAGGACATTCTTGCTATTGAGGGAGTGCAGCGAAGGTTCACTAGACTGATTCCGGGATGGCGGGACTGACATATCAAGAAAGACTGGATCAACTGGGCTTGTATTCACTGGAATTCAGAAGAATGAGAGGGGATCTCATAGAAACGTTTAAAATTCTGACGGGTTTAGACAGGAAGAATGTTCCCAATGTTGGGGAAGTCCACAATCAGGGGTCACAGTCTTAGGATAAGGGATAAGCCATTTAGGACCGAGATGAGGAGAAACTTCTTCACCCAGAGAGTGGTGAACCTGTGGAATTCTCTTCCACAGAAAGTTGTTGAGGCCAATTCACTAAATATATTCAAAAAGGAGTTAGATGTAGTCCTTATTACTAGGGGGATCAAGGGGTATGGCGAGAAAGCAGGATTGGGGTACTGAAGTTGCATGTTCAGCCATGAACTCATTGAATGGCGGTGCAGGCTCGAAGGGCCGAATGGCCTACTCCTGCACCTATTTTCTCTGTCTAAAAAATCCCCAATATCGCTGACATCAAAATAGCATCCCGAAACATCATCATCATAGGCAGTCTCGCGGGTTCGAGAAAACTTGCTTCCACTCTTAGCTTGAGTTCTTAGGTGGCTGAACAGTCCAATAAGAGAACCACAGCTTCTGTCACAGGTGGGACAGATAGTCGTTGAGGGAAAGGGTGGGCAGGGAACCTGGTTTGCCGCACGCTCCTTCTGCTGCCTGCGCTTGATTTCTGCATGCTCTCGGCGACGATACTCGAGGAGCTTAGCGCCCTCCCGGATGCACTTCCTCCACTTAGGGCGGTCTATGGCCAAGCACTCCCAGGTGTCAGTGGAGATGTCGCACTTTATCAGGGAGGCTTTGAGGGTGTCCTTGTAATGTTTCCTCTGCCCGCCTTTGGCTCATTTGCCGTGGACGAGTTCAGAGTAGAGCGCTTGCTTTGGGAGTCTTATGTCCGGCATGTGAACTATGTGGCCTGCCCAGCGGAGCTGATCAAGTGTGGTCAGTGCTTCAAAGCTAGGGATGTTGGCCTGGATAAGGACGCAAATGTTTGTGCGTCTGTCCTCCCAGGGGACTTGCAGGATCTTGCGGAGACATCGCTGGTAGTATTTCTTCAGCGACTTGAGGTGTCTACTGTACATGGTCCACGTCTCTGAGCCATACAGGAGGGCAGGTATTACTACGGCCCTGTAGACCATGAACTTGGTGACAGTTTTGAGGGACTGATCTTCAAACACTCTTTTCCTCAGACGGCCGAAAGCTGCACTGGCGCACTGGAGACGGTGTTGGATCTCATCATCAATGCCTGCTCTTGTTGATAGGAGGCTTCCGAGATAGGGAAGTGATCCACGTTGTCCAGGGCCACGCCGTGGATCTTGATGTTTGGGGGGCTGTGCTATACGATAAGGACAGGCTGGTGTAGGACCTTTGTTTTACTAATGTTTAGCGTAAGGCCCATGCTTTCATATCCCTAAACACAAGGGTGCATGATCATCCAATTAAAAGGGAAAAAAATACTGACTGAAGACTGTGCATAGCCTTTCTGCAGGAAACTTTAGCATCTTATTTATTTAGCACCTTTAATATAGAAAAGCGTCCCAACGAACTTCACAGAGGTGTAAACAAACTTCACAGAGGATAAAAGGAGGAAATATTAAATGGGGTGACCAAAAGCTTGAACAAAGAGGTGGGTCTTAGGGAGGGTTGTAACGGGGAGAGAGGTGTGCAGAAGATAGAGGGATTTAGGGAGGCAATTCCAGAGCATGGGGCCTAGGTGGTGGCAGCCCTTTCCCTAAAGTCCCCTGCAACCCCTGACCAGGAATGACCCGGCTCAGTTATGGAACACCCCTTACTTTAATGCACTGAACTATTTATGATGCGCACTGCATTTATCTGAAAATATTGTGAAGTGTGTACTATAGTTTTTATTCAGTATGAAACTATGTCATGAGAGCATGTATACTTCTAGCAAATAAATTATATAGAAAAATGCCATTTCGATCCTTGAGGATAAACAAAAGCAGTGTGAAGGCTGGCATAAAATATACATTTTCATGTTGCACTTTCAAATTCGGAAGTGGAACCTTCCAAGTTGTCTGGAACAAACCTTAGCTTGAACGGCATAGGATGCCAACAGCACTGAAGCCTCGGGGGAACAATAAATTTCCTCATCCAAAATCTGCTTCTTAACCTGCAAGAAAGAAAACAGCAATTTAGTTCCAAATTAAAAATGCATAATTCAAGTATTTGGCAATCTCATGAGCTATTTTAATTCTGAGTCATCCAAATGCATTAGAACAAAAATGGTTCATAAATTATACTGGAAGAAGGAATCCAGTATGAGGTGTCGTTTCAACCCAATATACAATTGAGTGTTATACCTCAATTTGCAAAAATCAGTTGGAAAAACCCAGAGTCACATATTTAATTGGCACATATCAACAACATCTAATACTGAAACAACATTATACGTAATTCCTTGGAGGTAGTTTAAGTTACTTAAATTAAGCAAATTTTACTTGTAGCAGATAGTTATTCATGCCTTCACTTTTCAGGTTTCTTGCAAGGCCTTTTCTCCCTATAATTTAATTACAATCTGCTCTCAGCTACCAACAATGTCACTGCCAGCTGTGACTCTCTGCTGCTTTTTACCTTACCACTGCCCCTCCCACTAGGTGACACTACAGCCTCAGCTTATCGCATCCCTGATCGGAAACTGAACACATCTTTCTATCATTCGTGAACATTAGCATACCATATCAGTGACGTCACTGTCTAAGCTGTTACTGATGCACATGCATCATTCTTCTGCTCCTTTAGAGTTTTTAATTTCCAAGTATTACAGCATTCATTCTCCTGTACCTTCCTTTGTTACCCTACACTAGTGATGTTGAAGAGGTGGCCCACAAACTTCTTCGATCAGTTTGGGAGTTCTTCTTTACATTTCTGCACAACTGACTACAGCTGTTTAAAGTTTCCAGACTTGGATGACTGGAAAAGGCTATTCCCTGACTGGTGCACACTGAACAATCAGGGCAGCCTTTACCTGTCCCTCGGGCCTGGCAATTTTCAAGTGCTGAATATATTCGGTGCCATTTTCCATGCTGTTTTAGTTGTTAATGATCTCATGTTTCAACTATTCCCTATGGACAAGTATTCCAGGTACCAACAGCCTTCTTGTCCTAACCCACTCATCCTAGCCTTTCTTATCCATCATCACCCCCTCCTCTGAAGTTTGGTTCTTTCATTCCTGTATTCTAATTCTTGCTCTATTTTCCTACGCCTTTTCTGATCTCTCCCTCTCTCCTCAATCACTTAGTGACCATTTTAAAGTGATGACCCTGTATCACTGGCTCGCAAAATAGAAGAAATCGTCTTTCCTAGTTCAAAACCCTTAATAATTTTAAAAACCTGAATTAAATCACCCATTAGCTTTCCCTGTGCCAGTGAAAATATTCCAGTATCTCAAGTCTCTCCTCAGAACTATAGTCTCTCATCCTGGTCAATTTGTGCTGTTCAATCTCCACCGTTTTAATGCAGTATTCGAATTGTGGCTTAACCATCACTCTGCTCTTGACTGCTATTGCCCATATTTACAAAACCCAAAACACAATTGGCTTTCTTGAAACTTAATCTACCTGCTCTCACACAATCATGAAATTATAGATTGGATCGTTAAGTTCTCTTCACCCACATTTATATCTTTCCATTGAGTGTTACGCCAGTTTCCTGTTTTTCCTCCCAAAATAAATTACCCACAGTTCTCTGCATTAAATTGCACTTGCCACCTGTCCATCCATTCTGCTAACCTAAATCCACTTGAAGTATTTTGTAGTCTTCCTCACTGTTTGCCAAAACCCCAATTTTGTGTTGTCAGCAAATTTCACGTGCTGTGCCTGAAGCCAAATCATCTATCTAGAAAGCAAAAGCAGACTCAGCACTGACCCTGAGATACGCAAGAACCTAAGAAATTGGAGTAGGCCATTTGGCCCCTCAAGCCTGCTCCACCATTCAATAAGATTATGGCCGATCTGATCTTAGCATCAACTCCACTTCCCTGTCCGCTCCCCAAAACCCTTATTATTCAAAAATCTGTCAATCTCCACCTTAAATATATTCAATGACCCATCCTCCACAGCTCTCTGGGGTAGAGAATTCCAAAGATTCATGACTCTGAGAAGAAATTCCTCCTCATTTCCGTTTTAAATGGGCAACCCCTTATTCTGAAACAATGCCCCCTAGTTCTAGATTCCCCCCACGAGGGGAAACATCCTTTCTGCATCTACCCTGTCAAGCCCCACACGACCAACACTTCTTCAATCCAAGCAATAGTCATTAACCCTAGCCCTTTACTTCTTATCTGTCAACTAACTTTGTATCCATGCTGGTACATTTCCTTTTAAACCAATGCCTGAATTTGACAAACATTTGAGGCACCTTATCAATCCCCTCCTGACAATCTATACACTCTACATCACCTTTATTTATCAAATCAATCACGTCTTCAAAAAAAGGCATTAAATTTGTCAATTATCCTCAATTCCACTCTATTGTTAAGTCCATAATATACTTCCAATAACATGACTGAATTTCCTACTATTGCTCAGCTAAATCCGGAGATTCTGTTTGGACCATTTTTCTATTCAAATCCATAAATTTCAGTGTTACGATATTTCTACAATTAGTATCGCTACCCTCTGCCCTTTGTTTCTCATACTTTGTATTAGTACGTTTTACTTTGGATTACCCTGCTTTGACAATTTTTTCCTTTCTATGCTCTCCCAGATCTGGATTTCTTTTTAATGATCTGATCCTACCTTTCGACCACCTTATTACCTATACCCAAAACGTGCTTTCCCTTCCAAGCAGCCTACTTTACTCTTCTCCTTTACCCATGACACATTAGTTTTAAACCCTCCACCATAGCTCTCGTTAACCTGCTTGCGAAGATATTGGCCCCAGCTCTATTCCAGACTAAGCCGTCGCATCATTACAGCTTACATCTAAACCAAACTGGTCCCAATGCCTGAGAGATCTGAACCCTTCCCCTCCTAAACCAGGCCTCTGGTCACCCATTTACTTCCTAATCATTAATGTTCTTCGAATCGCTAGCGGTGGCACTGGCAGTAAACCCAAGATTATCTTTGAGCTCCTGCTTCTTAATCCACCTTCTAACAAATGGAACTTTTTTTGCAGAACTTATTCTCCTCTATATTATTGCTTATAATATGAACGCAATTTCCAGCTAATCCTTTGTCCTCTCAAAGAGCTTCTGCATCTACTCTTTTATGTCCCTTAACCTGATCCCTGGTGAAAACATAAAGAACTTGTGTTCAGTTCTAAAATCAACTGTCTGCTCCTCTCACTACTGAATCTCCCACTACCACTGTGTTCCCACACTTAGCTCTCTCTCACTTTGGGTAATCAATTCCCCCTACAGTGCAGTTTGCCTCCAATTGTTCAAGCTCAGTAACCTTTGAGCGTGAACCTGCCTACCTGGTGGCACATTCTCTACATGTGGTCATCCTGGACACTCGGTTTCCAGAAAAATCCACAGCATGAAAAGTTCCACATAACACAGATTGCCACCATCCTGCCATAACAAACAGACTGAAAGGACTCTGAAATTCAAGTAACAATGCAGTTTCAAGTCGACTACACTTCAGTGCCAAACTCCTGTATTCTGTCAGCTGCCTCCTCACACTGCTTGCCTCTCACAGCTTGATTACTTCTTGCTTGTACAATCTATTCAAATCCTATCAAAGGAGCAGAGCACAGTCAGCATTTTTTTACATTTATGCACACTCGTGATCCTTACTGCCCTTCCTTGGTTGTGTTTAAATCGACATCTTTGTAAATAGTGCTACCAAATTCATTACCAAAAATAGTGGCACTTATGAGGACTGGCAAAAGAAAGACAATACACTAACCAGCTTCCTCAATGTGGTTTTTATATAAGAATTGTAAATTATCTTAAGTGGTACAGTGGTGGATAAACTGGATACATTTTCACCAGTATATATGCTGCACCTCTAGATTCGAAGGACATAAAAACATGTACGGTCATTCAACCAAATGTTTCATTGTACAATCCAATCAGATTTGGAGGTTCTTTAGTGCCAGAAACATATATACCGGAGGTTGCATCACCTTACAGCATCCATATCATTGATAAGGACTGTGAGAACATCACAGGTACCTACGTCAAAAACATAACCAAACCCTTTCTGTTAAAACTTCTTTATAAAACCAATCTGCAGGAGAAAAGAGTATCATATGATTTTTGTGGGCACACACCTGTAGGAAGAAAAGATGCTGCGTGATTTCTTGGACAAGCTCTTCTTCTACTTTCTCAGGATAAAACTTGGCCAGGAAATGAAATGTGATTGGATCCTCCTTCGGAACCTCTTGATCCAACACCTGTTTACAGAAATACAACAAACAAATTCCCCTTATTCACAAAGAGACAGTCTTACCATCAATATGGATCTCAAAGTTTAAATACTATGAAGAATTAAAATGATGTTTTCTTCAAAATGATACCTTGAATTATATAGGTATGAGACAGAAATTCAGTGCACTCTGCGACACTGAATTCCATTATCTCAACCATGCCTGCTTGTGGAGATGCCAAAATGCAGTTAAGTATTCCCTCACAGGAAGCAGAAACAAAAAAAGTGAAATAGGCAATCATTATGGGCCCCTCATACATGCATCCAAGCAGATGGCGATCAAGTGGTAGGAAGTCACCAGCCTATCTTCTCACTGTGGTATTAGTGGATTTTAAGGGAGAGGAGAAAAATGATTCACAAACAGAAAAGTCCAAATATTTAACATCCTTTCTGGGTGTTTTTTTAGAACATTAAACAGTAAAGCTGATTAAATGCTAGAGCCTCAAGTGTAATGAGCAATACTGTGATGGAGCTGAATTAACATGCAACACCACTGAAATGACACTAATACTTCTTTTACAGTTAAATGTGCTGAGAACTTACTTTTTCAACCAAACATGTCTTTTCAGAATCAGCTCTGGATCAACAAAATCCAACATAAACCTTGAGTAACTTGGAGGCTGACTACAATAATAGACATGTGTCTCCATTGCTGATGCAATTCAAGCCCCATTCATACCCAACTGCTCTCATCATTCAGTGGGTTTTATCTAACCTGTACCATCCACTGCTTTTTGAACAGCAAAGTGAAAATAAAGCAAGCACAAACCTTTCTGAAACATCACCTGCTAATGCAGGTTTGTTTAAACTACTTCGCCAGCAGAGAAATACTGAATCAAGTATGTGGGACAAAAACATTCCATGTGGGAGGGTAAGAGAAAGTGGGAGTGAGCAACCTGGTTCTTAAATTTTTACGAACATCTAAAGCAAGTAGAGTTCCATTTCTCCCATCATCAAACCATCTAGTATATGATTTATGTTCTAGCCACTGGAAAACACATAACTGCCTTATTGAAACTCTTCTGCATTCACTTCTCACTATGAGCATGTTAGAATAGAATCTCCAACGAGCAAGGCTGTAATACTTAGCTTATTTACTCTGCCACCACTGTTTCAATGACAGTGAAGAGGCGACAGCAGAGTGACTGGAGCAGCACCTTCACCTGGGCTTGGGTGTGGTTATTGAACTTGGCAGCATTTCCATTTCGGGCGAGGAAAACCTCTTGAAAGTCTTTTAATTTTTGTCTAGTAAGACATTTTTTTAAATAAAGGATCTAACTTAATCAATTTTCTAAGACTTTTAAAAGGTATAATCAGCTAGATTGGCAGCTTGCGACTGGGTTCTGACGAGAGGTCATCAACCTGAAACTTTAACCCTACCTGCCTCTCTCCACAGATACAGCCTGTCCTGATGAGTGTTTCCAGCATTTTCTGTTTTTATTACCGTTTCACAACTTTCACATCCAAATTTTATCATTTATGTTTATAATTTGCTGCTACCAATTGTTTTCTAACTGCCATTGTGGACATTAGTAGTCAAGCTACCCAGCTTAATGGCATATGATTACAATAATTGTTAGTCTGCCTATATTGTGCATATTGCAATAAAAATAGCTGAAATCAATTCAAGTTTTTAAACATACTCTTATTGTTCAGATGATATTTATAAAGCACACATACGCCACAGTTTCTGGCACAGTCCAAAGCAGTCAACGGTCTAGAAGTTTTTTAAAACACCAAGGCATTTTTCATTCTCTACAAAACATTTCAAGATTGTGTGCCGTTTTAAAAAATATATTCTATTCATCGGTATAAAAAAAATTCTGTTCATACTGAATTCAACCCATCACAAAACAAGAAAATAAACTTTTCCTTACATCAACGTGAAACACTTTATAAATCTGTGGAACTCATTGATACATTGTGCTATAGTATTTGAAATGTAACCGTACAACTTTTAAGTTTAAAGCATTTTCAGATTTGACAAGAAACTTTTTTCTTGATTTCTGCAAACAGCATTTTTTTTAAACCAAATGAAAACCTCATACAAACCCTTTTCTCCATTTTTAGCCATGCGTATGTATCTTTCACAATATATCGTAGCCCAAAAAACCAAGTTTCTCGCAATCCGATTGTTCGACACACCAAGTCAAATAGATCCTTCCCTTTCCATTTCACCTACAAATAGGAAAACAAAATAAATTAAAATATAACTTTGAAAAAATTTACTTTACTTTTCAACACTAAATAAGACATGCATTTCTTAGCTTGGACAATCTAGTCTTCGGCTACACTATGTAAAGATGAACATAAGAACATGAAATAGGAGCAGGAGTAGGCCATACGGCCCCTCGAGGCTGCTCCACCATTTAATACGATCATGGCTGATTCGATCATGGACTCAGGTCCACTTCCCTGCCCACTCTCCATAACCCCTTATCGTTTAAGAAACTGTCTATTTCTGTCTTAAATTTATTCAATGTCCCAGCTTCCACAGCTCTCCGAGGCAGCGATTCCACAGATCCACAACCCTTGGAGAGAAGAAATCTTTCCTCATCTCAGTTTGAAATGGGCGGTCCCTTATTCTAAGATTATGCCCTCTCGTTATAGTCTCCCCCATCAGTGGAAGCATCCTCTCTGCATCCACCTTGTCAAGCTCCCTCATAATTTTATACATTTCGATAAGATCACTTCTCATTCTTCTGAACTTCAATGAGTAGAGGCCCAACCTACTCAATCTTTCCTCATAAGTCAACCCCCTCATCTATGGAATCAACCTTGTGAACCTTCTCTGAACTGCCTCCAAAGCAAGTATATCCTTTCGTAAATATGGAAACGAAAACTGCATGCAGTATTCCAGGTGTGGCCTCACCAATACCCTGTATAAATGTCGCAAGACTTCCCTGCTTTTATACTCCATCTCCTTTGCAATAAAGGCCAAGATTCCATTGGCCTTCCTGATCACTTGCTGTACCTGCATACTAACCTTTTGTGTTTCATGCACAAGTACCCCCAGGTCCTGCTGCACTGCAGCACTTTACAAACTTTCTCCAGTTAAATAATAATTTGCTCTTTGATTTTTCCTGTCAAAGTGCATGACCTCACACTTTCCAATATTATACTCCATCTGCCAAATTTTTGCCCACTCACTTAGCCTGTCTATGTCCTTTTGCAGATTTTTTGTGCTCTCCTCACACATTGCTTTTCCTCCCATCTTTGTATCATCGGCAAATTTGGCTACGTTACACTCAGTCCCTTCCTCCAAGTTGTTAATAAAGATTGTAAATAGTTGGGGTCCCAGCACGGATCCCTGCGGCACCCCACTGGTTACTGATTGCCAACCCGAGAATGAACCATTTATCCCTACTCTCTGTTTTCTGTCCGTTAGCTAATCCTCTATCCATGCTAATATATTACCCCCAACCCCATGAACTTGGTTAAAGCACCCCCGATATCTCAGTGGACGAGCATTTACCAGTGTGGATAAGAACATAACAAATCGGAGCAGGAGTCAGCCATTCGGGCTACTCATAGAAGATGATCTAGCCCTACATTTAATTTGTGAAGTATAAAAAACAAGACGAAACTGAAGTACGAAAAGAACTTGAATCTATATAGCATCTATAAAATGTTCTCAATATGTCCCAAAGTGCTTCACAGCCAATGAATTATTTTTAACATATAGTTACATTTGTTATGTAGGCAGACAATACCAGAAAATACTGGAAATACACAACACATCTCCAAAGGCTCAGCTAAGTTAATGATTTAGATGTAATCTTTTGTCAGAAGATGAATATTTCAAACCCTTCTGTTTTAGTTTCATATTTTACGAATAAAATCACATCTAAGGTTCAGAACGTACATCAAAAAGTACATTTTCCTCTATTCTGCTTAATACCTATCCACTTTTTTTAAACCGAACATTAGCAAATGGAGAAAAATATATCCCAAATCTTCCAGACCCATTAAATTTTGCATTGGATCATTGGTCATGCAAGTTTGAGCCAAGTAACTGGCTTGTGCATTCTGACATAATGTAACATTTCATTATTGTTGCTCAAACAGAATTCTTTTTAGCTTTTTGCATATTAGATCAGTGACTATTTTTGTAACTGCAACATGTCATTTAAGTAAGTTAGTTGATAACGCTCTAATCTAAGTTAGCAGACTGTTGGTTCAAGATCCAGAGATTTGGATATAAAATGTGGACTGACACTTCAATGCAGTACTGAGAGGTGCTGCATTGTCAGAAGTGCTGTCTTTCAGATGAAACTATCATTAAGGCTGACTGTTGAGTCGAACATAAAAAAAATCCCTGGCACTATTTGAAGAAACAAAGGATATGTCTTATCCAACATTCCTTCTATAATTATCACCACCAGAAACAGAGTAACTGGTCAGTCAACTCATTTGTCATTGGATCTTACTGTACACACACTGGTTGCCACATTTGCCTACATAGCAATAGTGAATACACTTCAAAGCATTGGACAACCCAAGGACACAACAAGACCTTATATAAATGCAAGTTTCTTTTTTGCAAGTCCAAAACAAACTATTTCTCCAACCTCACAGCTGAATTCCATCTCTGCATCCATGGTAATAACCTTAACTTTGAAGGTTTTAGGTTGTTTCTTCTTCAAGCCCATTATCGACATTTTGCTTTTAATTTCTTTGACTGTTCCTACAATGAAACCTGAAAATTGAAAGCACAGTATTAATTCCGCAATCATAGTACATATATAAACAGTCACTTACATTAACCACACACGTAAAGTTAATAATAAAGTAGGACCTCAAAAGTAGTAATCTCAGGATTGCTACCAGTGCCACGTGCTAGTCAGAGTAGGAATTGCAGGATAGCTCAGATGAATACGTAGCTTGAGGAACGGTGCACAAGGGAGGGATTCAAATTCCTGGGACATTGGAACCCGTTCTGGGGAGGTGGGACCAGTACAAACGGGACGGTATGCACCTGGGCAGGACCACAACCAATGTCCTAGGGGGAGTGTTTGCTAGTGCTGTTGGGGAGGAGTTAAACTAATAAGGCAGGGGGATGGGAACCTATGCAGGGAGACAGAGAGAAGTCAAATGGGGGCAGAAGCAAAAGCTAGAAAGAAGAAAAGTAAAAGCGGAGAGCAGAGAAACCGAAGGCAAAAAGCAAAATGGGCCACATTACACCAAAATTCTAAAGGGGCAAAGTGTGTTAGAAAGACAAGCCTGAAGGCTCTGTGCCTCAAGGCGAGGAGTCTTCAGAATAAGATGGACGAATTAACTGCACAGATAGCTGTTAACGGGTATGATGTAATTGGCATCACGGAGACATGGCTCCAGGGTGACCAAGGCTGGGAACTCAACATCCAGGGGTATTCAACATTTAGGAAGGATAGACAGAAAGGAAAAGGAGGCGGGATGGCATTGCTGGTTAAAGAGGAAATTAATGCAATAGTAAGAAAGGACATTAGCTTGGAGATGTGGAATCGGTATGGGAGTAGCTACGGAATACCAAGAGGCAGAAAACGCTAGTGAGAGTTGTGTACAGACCACCAAACAGTAGTAGTAAGGTTGGGGACAGTATCAAAGAAGAAATTAGGGATGCGTACAATAAAGTTACAGCAGTTATCATGGGTGACTTTAATCTACATATTGACTGGGCTGACCAAACTGGTAGCAATGCGGTGGAGGAAGGATTTTCTGGAGTGTATTAGGGATGGTTTTCTAGGCCATTATGTCGAGGAACCAACTAGGAAGCTAGCCATCCTAGACTGGGTGATGTGTATTGAGAAAGGATAATTAGCAATCTTGTTGTGCGAGGCCCCTTGGGAAAGAGTGACCATAACATGGTAGAATTCTTTATTAAGATGGAGAGTGACACAGTTAATTCAGAAACTAGGGTCCTGAACTTAAGGAAAAGTAACTTCGAGGGTTTGAGGCATGAATTGGCTAGAATAGACTGGCAAATGATACTTAAAGGGTTGACGGTGGATAAGCAATGGCAAACATTTAAGGATCACATGTGTTATGTAATGATGTGTGTATCGTCCCAGTACCGTAAATGTAATTTAAGCATTATGCCACACCACAGAGGGCGCTGTGGTGGGAAACCTGGTAGTACCTGCAACAAGGGCTATATAAGGTTGACCACCACACCTGAGACACACTCTGGAGCTGAATAATAAAGGACGAAGGTCACAGCAGTTAGATTTACACCAGACTGTGTGGAGTCAGTGATTTCTGTGCTACATGCACCACATTGGCAACGAGGAAGCGGACGAACTCCACGCAAACATGGCTACTCTGGGCTCGCTAAAGGATTTTACCGTGGACAATGATTGGGAGGCCTTCACGGAAAGGCTCGAGTACTACTTCACAGCAAACGACCTGACGGAGGGCACATACGCAATGAGAGAGAAGCGAAAGGCGATATTGCTCTCCAGTTGTGGAGATGAGGTTTACTGTCTCGTGCAGGGATCAGTCATACGAGGAGCTGACTGAACTCATTCGTGACCAGTTGAAACCGAAGGAGAGCATCCTCACGGCCAGATACAAATGTTACCTTCACTGCAGACCTGAGGGCCAGGATGTCACCAAATACGCTGCGGACCTCAGGAGACTCGCGGCGCCGTGTGATTTTGGCGCACACCTTGACGAGGCTTTGCGGGACGTTTTCGTTATGGGGAATGGCCATGAGGGCCTCCTTCACAAGCTGCTGGCCACGGAACCCACAGTCACTCTGACAAAGGCCATCACCATCAGCCGGGCACATATGACCTCAACTTGCAGCACCAAGCAAATAATCCACACAGTCTCGAACCCGGCAGGCACTGTCCACAGGATAGCGCCCACCACGGACAAAACTGCAGAATGTGGCTCTGCCTGGGGCAGAGAGCACGGACCTCGGGATCCTGGAACTCAGAGTCCGCTGAGGGGGCCAATCAAGCAGCACCATGCTGGTGTTGTGGAGGAAGCCATGGGGCTCACTGGTGCAGGTTTGCGGAGTATACGTGCAATACCTGCCACGTTAAAGACCACCTTCAGCGTATGTGTAAAGGAAATCAGACTCACCATGTGGCTGAGGAGATGGGGGATGATCTACTGTTCAGCGAGGAGCAGGCAGAAGATGATGAGGTGTTGGGACTGTACACGTGTACCGACGATTCGCCCCCAGTGATAAGGGAAGTAAAAATCAACGGAGTCCCTGTGAGTATGGAAGTGGACACGGGCTCGGGTCCGTCGTTGATGAGTCGGAGAACTTTTGGTAAACTGTGGATTAACCCAGCTGCATGACCCAAGCTGGTCCCGGTCACGGCGAAGCTGCGTACCTACACAAGGGAACTGATATCTGTTCTTGGCAGAGCGGAGGTGCAGGTATCCCACGGGGACGAGACGCACGATTTACCTCTGTGGGTCGTTGCAGGCGATGGGCCGACACTCCTCGGCCGGAATTGTATGGGGACGGTCCGTGGGAGCTGGGAAGACTTCGTCACTCCACAGGCTGCTGCTCCCCGGGGTGCTGCCATGCCCCGGGTCCCCAGACAGCAGCGCCGACCGAGCTGGAGCTGCAGCCTCAATCCACCCACAGGCAAGCCCCAGGCCCGGATCTCACACACAGATCCTGCAGCCTCAGCCCCCACAGGCAAGCAGCCCTGCACAGAGGGGCCTAGTGGGAGGGGGGGGGGGAAAGTGAGCCGGCGGAGTGCGAGGGATCCAGGATGGCCGGCGGTTCGGAAGAGCCCCGCCGAGGAGCTGTTAGCATCGGGCGGCGGCAGCAGCTGGAGGTCGGCGGCCGCATGGGAGGCCGCGGGGGACGCGGCAAGTGCGGCCGCTGGAGAGGCCACGACGGCCACAGGAGAGGCAGCAAGTCAGGTGGCAGCGGAGGGGAGCGGAGACTGCGACGGCGGAGGGCATCCGGAGCGGCGGAGAAGAAGATGGCGGCGGCATCGTGTCAGAGCAGCAGAGCATCAAAGATGGCGGCGCCCAAGGAGAAGCCTCGTGGAATCCTCCTGCATCAAAGATGGCGCCTTAAAAAGGAAATGCACCCGGGAGTCTTAAAAGGGCCTTACCAAGAGGTGGTC
This sequence comes from Pristiophorus japonicus, assembly GCF_044704955.1. NCBI lineage: Eukaryota > Metazoa > Chordata > Chondrichthyes > Pristiophoridae > Pristiophorus > Pristiophorus japonicus. The sequence continues at coordinate 37,744,383 of NC_091992.1, forward strand.
CCCACAAAGGACTTCTGTATGGCAGAGCGAGTCCAAAATGAGCTATGTTAATGTGAGATGGCGAATTTATAACAAGAATTAATTTTTTTAATGCTGAATGGCCACTGTATTTGTGTAAAATAATGGATGAAGTACAATTAATGATAATGGCGAACAAGGAAATCAAGGATCCGTTACCAGTCAATAACTAGTTAATGTACCAGATAATATGTATATACTAACGCACTGTCTATGCCTACCTGCCTTTCGTTGGACAAGTGTGATGTTTTGTAATGATGTGTGTATCGTTGTCCTGCGTCCTGGGGGGTGGTGGGAAGGTGATGTTATGTAATGATGTGTGTATCGTCCCAGTACTGTAATGTATGCCACACCACAGAGGGCGCTGTGGTGGGAAACCTGGTAGTACCTGCAACAAGGGCTATGTAAGGCTGACCACCACACCTGAGAGGCACTCTGGAGCTGAACAATAAAGGACGAAGGTCACAGCAGTTAGATTTACACCAGACCGTGTGGAGTCAGTGATTTGTGTGCTACATACACCACAACATGGGTGAATTTCAGCAATTGTACATCCCTGTCTGGAGTAAATATAAAATGGGGAAGGTGGCTCAACCGTGGCTAACAAGGGAAATTAAGGATAGTGTTAAATCCAAGGAAGAGGCATATAAATTGGCCAGAAAAAGCAACAAACCTGAGGACTGAGAGAAATTTAGAATTCAGCAGAGGAGGACAAAGCGTTGAATTAAGAGGGGGAAAATGAGTACAAGAAGAAGCATGCCGGGAACATAAAAACTGACTGCAAAAGCTTCTATAGATATGTGAAGAGAAAAAGATTAGTGAAGACAAACTTAGGTCCCTTGCAATCGGATTCAGGTGAATTTATAATGGGGAACAAAGAAATGGCAGACCAATTGAACAAATATTTTGGTTCTGTCTTCACAAAGGAAGACACAAATAACCTTCCAGAAGTACTAGGGGATCGAGAGTCTAGAGAGGAGTAACTGAAGGATATCCTTATTAGGCGGGAAATTGTGTTCGGAAATTGTTGGGATTGAAGGTCAATAAATCCCCGGGGCCTGATAGTCTGCATCCCAGAGTACTTAAGGAAGTAGCCCTAGAAATAGTGGATGCATTGGTGATCATTTTCCAACAGCCCATCGACTCTGGATCAGTTCCTATGGACTGGAGGGTAGCTAATGTAACACCACTTTTTAAAAAGGGAGGGAGACCGGTGAGCCTGACATCAGTAGTGGGAAAATGTTGGAATCAATTATTAAGGATGAAATAGCAGGGCATTTGGAAAGCAGTGACAGGATTGGTCCAAGTCATCATGGATTTATGAAGCAGAAATCATGCTTGACAAATCTTCTGGAATTTTTTGAGGATGTAACTAGTAGAGAGGACAAGGGAGAACCAGTGGATGTGGTGTATTTGGACCTTCAAAAGGCTTTTGACAAGGTCCCACACAAGAGATTGGTGTGCAAAATCAAAGCACATGGTATTGGGGGTAATATACTGACGTGGATAGAGAACTGGTTGGCAGACAGGAAGCAGAGAGTCGGGATAAACGGGTCCTTTTCACAATGGCAGGCAGTGACTAGTGGAGTGCCGCAGGGCTCAGTGCTGGGATCCCAGCTCTTTACAATATACATCAATGATTTGGATGAAGGAATTGAGTGTAATATCTCCAAGTTTGCAGATGACACTAAACTAGGTGGCGGTTTGAGCTGTGAGGGGGATGCTAGGAGGCTGTAGGGTGACTTGGACAGGTTAGGTGAGTGGGCAAATAAATGCATGGCAGATGCAGTATAATGTGGATAAATGTGAGGTTATCCACTTAGGGGGCAAAAACACAAAGACAGAATATTATCTGAATGGTGGCAGATTAGGAAAAAGGGAGGTGCAACGAGACCTGGGTGTCATAGTTCATCAGTCATTGAAAGGTGGCATACAGGTACAGCAGGCAGTGAAGAAGGCAAATGCTATGTTGGCCTTCATAGCTAGGGGATTTGAGTATAGGAGCAGGGAGGTCTTACTGCAGTTGTACAGGGCCTTGGTGAGGCCTCACCTGGAATATTGTGTTCAGTTTTGGTCTCCTAATCTGAGGAACGACGTTCTTGCTATTGAGGGGATCTCATAGAAACATATAAGATTCTGACGGGACGGGACAGGTTAGATGCAGGTAGAATGTTCCCGATGTTGGGAAGTCCAGAACCAGGGGACACAGTCTTAGGATAAGGGGCAGGCCATTTAGGACTGAGATGAGGAGAAACATCTTCACTCAGAGTTGTTAACCTGTGGAATTCCCTGCCGCAGAGAGTTGTTCATGCCAGTTCATTGGATATATTCAAGAGGGAGTTAGATATGGCCCTTACGGCTAAGGGGATCAAGGGTTATGGAGAGAAAGCAGGAAAGGGGCACTAAGGGAATGATCAGCCATGATCTTATTAAATGGTGGTGCAAGCTCGAAGGGCCAAATGGCCTATTCCTGCACCTATTTTCTATGTTTTTATGTTTCTAAAGGCAATTCACAATACAACAAAACCCTCGACTTTTCTGAAAAGGCAATCGGCCTCCCCAATGCATATTTATATGCAGTGGCCTCCTTCCACAAGTCTTTTGGTAATGTTGCTCTGCAACTAACCACCAGCAGGTACACGAGCATCCACCTCTGTTTCAACTCTTCTGTCATTGCACTTTTGCCCAGTGCCTCTCCAACAAATCGTGCAGGGTGCCCCTGTGCACACTTGCTGGTCCCCATGTCTTGTCTCTACCAACTTGTGCCTAAGCTCTCTGGAATTAAATAAATTTGGCATTTCCCTATGTATGCCCTCCAGATCGTGAAAATGGAAATTCCACAGATGTAGATTTCCCAATAGCAGAGATCTTTAACCTGATAACCAAAATGACCACAAGAAAAGGTTGCAGGGTATTGCAAGAGCTGCTTCCACAGCATTGTTTTTTTTTAAAAATTCATTGCTGGATGTGGGGGTCACTGGCAAGGTCAGCATTTATTGCCCATCCCTAATTGCCCTCGAGAAGATGGTTGTGAGCCGCCTTCTTGAACTGCTGCCGTCTTTGTGGTGAAGGTACTCCCGCATGCTGTTAGGGAGTTCCAGGATTTTGACCCAGCTACGGTGAAGAAACGTCGATATACTTCCAATTCAGGATGGTGTGCGACTTGGAGGGGAACTTGGAGGTGGTGGTGTTCCCATGCACGTGCTGCCCTTGTCCTTTTCGGTGGTAGGTTTGAGAGGTGCTGCTGAAGAAGCCTTAGCAAGTTGCTGCAGTGCATCTTATAGATGGTACACACTGCAGCCATGGTACGCCGGTGGTGGAGGGAGTGAATGTTTAAGGTAGTGGGTGGAGTGCCAATCAAGCGGGCTGCTTTGTCCTGAATGGTGTCCAGATTCTTGAGTGTTGTTGGAGCTGCACTCATCCAGGCAAGTGGAGAGTATTCCATCACACTCCTGACTTGTGCCTTGTAGATGGTGGAAAGGCTTTGGGGAGTCAGGAGATGAGACACCACCTGCCACAGGCCCAGTCTGGCAGCTATGTCCTTCAGGATTCGACCAGCTCGGTCAGTAGTGGTGCTACTGAACCACTCTTGGTGATGGACATTGAAGTCCCACACCCAGAGTACATTCTATGTCTTTGTTACCTTTAGTGCTTCTTCCAAGTGGTGTTCAACATGGAGGTGTACTGATTCATTAACGGAGAGAGGGCAGTAGGTGGTAATCAGCAGGAGATTTATTTGCCCCTGCTTGACCAGAAGCCATGAAAGTTTATGGGGTCCGGAGTCACTGTTGAGGACTCCAAAGGTCACTCCCATCCAACTATATACCACTGTGCCGCCACCCCTGGTGGCTCTGTCCTGCCAGTGGGACAGAACATACCCAGGAATGGTGATGGGGGAGTCTGGGACATTGGCTGAAAGTCATACTCACAGAATTATACCTATGTCAGGCTTGACTAGTTTGTGGGACAGCTCTCCCACAAGTCCCCAGTGAGGAGGATTTTGCAGGCTGGACTGGGCTGGGTACGCCATTGCCGTGTCCGAAAGTGGTCCGTCCGGTTTTATTATTATTGTTTCTCGTAGCAGTTTGTTACAACTGAATGGCTTGCTAGGCCATTTCAGAGGGCAGTTGAGTCAGCCATTTTGCTGTGGATCTGGAGTCACATATAGGCCAGACCAGGTAAAGACGCCAGATTTCCTTCCCTAAAAAACATTAGTAGGATTTTACAACAATCCGATAGTTTCAAGGTCACCATTACGGACACTAGCTTTTTATTCCAGATTTATTTAATTAACTGAATTAAAATTTCCCAGCTGCAGTGGTGGGATTTGAACTCGTCTCTCCACATCATTAGTCCAGGCCTCTCGTCCAGGATTACTCCTCCAGTAACATAACCACTATGTTACCATTCTGACAAGAGATCTGCAGTAACAATAAATTATGACTTTACAGTACACCCCCTTGTAACTACACTGATCAGTTTTAAGCTACAACAGGTGTGTAACCAGTATAGCCAGTTTCATTTTAGGATATGCAGATGGAGTTAGATGAAGTCGGGTGGGAGGATGCTCGTTTGAAGCATAAACACCGGCATAGAGCTGAAGGGCCGTATTACCTGTTTCTTTGCTGTTAATTAAAATACAGTTTTGTGTTGACTGTATAATGCGAATTGAAAGAGAGAGGCTAGGAGGGATCAGTGAATTATTGAGCGAGTTATCGGGTCGATTCTTGTTGCTGTTTCCGCCATTTCCCCTGGGTTTCCGCACATCTTCCGCTGATGTTATGGTGGGAAATTGGAAGAACCCCACAGAAAATCCAAGCAATTCAACACTAGGGGCCCAAGTTTCCACATGATTCGCGCCTGATTTTTAGGAGCAACTGGTGGAGAACAGATTATTTTAGAAATCGCAATTCTCCACGTTTTTTTTCTGCAGTTCTAGTCAGGTAGAACAGAATTTTTTCTTCAAAAGGGGGCGTGTCCGGCCACTGACGCCTGAGTTGAAAGTTTCCACAGTGAAAATGTACTCCAAACTAAAGTAGAATGGAGCCAGTGAAGATTTTTGTAGAACTGAAAAAACCTGTTCTACACATTAAAAAATCAGGCGCAGGTTACAAATTAGGCGTCCAGAACGAGGTGGGGGGGAAGGGGAGGGAACTCATTAAATTCGACAATAAATCCTTATTTATACTTCTACAAATATTATACAAATAAATCCAACTTTAATAAACATTTATAAGCCAAGAAAAGATTAAATAAACCATCTTCCTACCTGTGTGAAAGTGCTTCAGCCAAGGAGAATTCTGCAGCCGTTCGTGCCGCTGAGCGGAAGGGAGAGAGAGAGAGAGAGAGAGAGAGAGAGAGAGAGAGAGGAGAGAGGGAGGAGAGAGAGGGGAGGGAGGGAGGGAGAGAGGGGGGAGGGAGGGAGAGAGAGGGGAGGGAGGGAGAGAGGGGAGGGAGGGAGGGAGAGGAGGGAGGAGGAGAGGGGAGGGGAGGGAGAGAGAGGGAGGGGAGGGAGAGAGAGGGGAGGGAGGGAGGGAGAGAGGGGAGGGAGGGAGGGAGAGAGAGGGGAGGAGGGAGGGAGAGAGAGGGGAGGGAGGGAGGGAGAGAGAGGGGAGGGAGGGAGGGAGAGAGAGGGGAGGGAGGAGGGAGAGAGGGGAGGGGAGGGAGAGAGAGGAGGGAGGAGGAGAGAGGGGAGGGAGGGAGAGAGAGGGGAGGGAGGGAGAG
>NC_091992.1:37750324-37802370 GCF_044704955.1 Pristiophorus japonicus
GAGGGGAGGGAGGGAGAGAGAGGGGAGGGAGGGAGAGAGAGGGGAGGGAGGGAGAGAGAGGGGAGGGAGGGAGAGAGAGGGGAGGGAGGGAGAGAGAGGGGAGGGGGAGGGAGAGAGAGGGGAGGGGGAGGGAGAGAGAGGGGAGGGGGAGGGAGAGAGAGGGGAGGGGGAGGGAGAGAGAGAGAGAGAGAGAGAGAGAGAGGGAGGGAGGGAGAGAGAGAGGGAGGGAGGGAGGGAGGGAGAGAGAGGGGAGGGAGGGAGAGAGGGGAGGGAGGGAGAGAGAGGGGAGGGAGGGAGGGAGAGAGAGGGGAGGGAGGGAGGGAGAGAGAGGGGAGGGAGGGAGGGAGAGAGGGAGGGAGGGAGGGAGGGAGGGAGAGAGAGGGGAGGGAGGGAGAGAGAGGGGAGGGAGGGAGAGAGAGGGGAGGGAGGGAGAGAGAGGGGACGGAGGGAGAGAGAGGGGAGGGAGGGAGAGAGAGGGGAGGGAGGGAGAGAGAGGGGAGGGAGGGAGAGAGAGAGAGAGAGAGAGAGAGAGAGAGAGAGAGAGAGAGAGAGAGAGAGAGAGAGAGAGAGAGAGAGAGAGAGAGAGAGGGAGAGGGAGGGAGAGAGAGAGAGGTGGGGGGGGGGGAAGTGGGGAAGGGAGAGGTCAGGTCGGATCGGATCCAGTCCGGGAGTCGGGAGTCGGGTCCAGTGGTGGGGGGGGGGGGGGGGGGGTGCGGGTCGGGGAACAGGAGCACGGGGCGGGTCTCGGGTCGGAGCGGGTGTCTGGTCGGCGGGGAGGCGGGGAGTCGGGGTGTCGGGTCTTGTCAGGGGGGCGGGGAGCAGGAGCTGGCCGTGGGAGGAGCCTTATTCACGCAGCCCAGTGAGGCCATTCAGCCAGGGCTAGGGGCTGCGTGCTTCGGGCCCCTCCCACACAGTTCGGCGCCTGGAGCTACTGCACTTGCGTGCCGACTGTAGCGCACATGTGCAGAGGTCCCGGCACTGTTTTCAGCACCGGCACCTGGCTCCGCCCCCCCACAGCTCGTGCTGGCTGCGCCGAGAGCCAGAGGCCCTGTAAGTAGGTGGAGAATACCGAGGATTTTTTTAGGCACCGTTTTAAGCACGAAAAAACGGGCGCCCTGCTCGGAGGGCGCCCGTTTTTTTTCTTGTGTAAACTTGGGCCCTAGGAAAGGAGATTTTGAGTGGATGGGGAGTGAGCTCAGAAAACTGGACTGGGAAAGAGTGGGAAAAAGGTGTTAAGCCAAGCATGAAGAAAAGTAGATCATATTTAGATACACTATACCTCGAGCACAGAAGAGATTCAACCACTAAGAAAGAAGGGCAACAAATGGAAAGACCAATGTGAGTAACATAGGCAAGAAAAGTATTCCAAAAGTATAAAGCTTTGCTTAGCAGGTGGACCATGGTAAAAAGAACCAACATAACACCAATCTTGAAAATAGGGCTTAGAGATTACCTTAGATAGGTTACTCAGCCTAATATGTGTTATGAGTAAAAAATTCGAAGACAAAGAAAGAACTTGCTCATCACGACCTTGATTCTGAAAGCATTTCATAGAAACATAGAATCATAGAAATAAGTGCAGGAGTAGGCCATTCGGCCCTTCTAGCCTGCACCGCCATTCAATGAGTTAATGGCTGAACATGCAACTTCAGTACCCCATTCCTGCATTCTCGCCATACCGCTTGATTCCCCTAGTAGTAAGGACTTCATCTAACTCTTCTTGAATATATTATGTGAATTGGCCTCAACAACTTTCTGTGGTAGAGAATTCCACAGGTTCACCACTCTCTGGGTGAAGAAGTTTCTCCTCATCTCGTCCTAAATGGCTACCTCTTATCCTTAGACTGTGACCCCTGGTTCTGGACTTCCCCAACATTGGGAACATTCTTCCTGCATCTAACCTGTCTGAACCCATCAGAATTCTAAACCAATTTCAGCCAATTAGTTAATTTTGAATCATTGCCACTGTTGTAATGTAAGGAAATACAGCAGCCAATCTATGCACTGGAAGGTGCCACAAACAGCAAAGATATAAATGACATTATAATCTGTTTTTGGAAAAGTTGGTTGAGGGATAAATGTTGGCCAAGGCACAAGAACTCCCATGCTCTTCTTCAAATAGTACTATGGATCTCTTGCGTCCACTCTGGAGGGCAGACAGAGCCTTGGTTTAACATCTCATCTGAAAGGCAGCAGCTCGAATAGTGTACCACTCACTCAGTCTTCTTCGGCAGTCCCCTGGATGACTTGCTTGCATACTAAGATGAGCTCCAAGGTGACTGAAGAGGCCAATGCAGGATCCACAGTCTCTGTCACAAATGGGGCAGATGGTGGTTGGAGGGATGGGAGGGTAGGATGCTTCATTTGTTATACGCTCCTTCTGCTGCTGATTCTTGGCTTCGGTGTGCTCCCGGCGAAGAGACTCGAAGTGTTCGGCGCCTTTCTTGGATGCTTCTCCTCTATTTTGAGCAGTCTTGGGTCAGGGATTCCCAACAGTCGGTGGGGATGTAACATTTTTTTCAAGGAGGCTTTCAGGGTGTCCTTGAAGCACCCTCCTGGAGCTCGCTGTTGTCATACTCTATTTGTTGGTTACACGAACCCTCACAAGGCAGGCATTAGGACCCTGCGGGGGCTATTCACACCTGCTGTAAACATGCTGGTATTGGACGCCATTTTAGGAGAGTTGCTATAAAGGACAGTTAGTTACACTACTGCTGTTTCAGTTAGTCTGCTTACTTACATACACAACACTTGCCTGCTGTGACGTAGCTCAGAGTCGAGTGCTTGTTTACATAGAAACATGGAAAATAGGTGCAGGAGTAGGCCATTCGTCCCTTCGAGCCTGCACCACCATTCAATAAGATCATGGTTGATCATTCCCTCAGTACCCCTTTCCTGCATTCTCTCCATTCCCCTTGATCCCCTTAGCCGTAAGGGCCATATCTAACTCCCTCTTGAATATATCCAATGAACTGGCATCAACAACTCTCTGTGGCAGGGAATTCCACAGGTTAACAACTCTCTGAATGAAGAAGTTTCTCCTCATCTCAGTCCTAAATGGCATACCCCTTATCCTAAGACTGTGTACTCTGGATCTGGACTTCCCCAACATCGGGAACATTCTATCTACATCTAACCTGTCCCGTCCGGTCAGAATTTTATATGGTTCTATAAGATCCCCGCTCATCCTTCTAAACTCCAATGTATAAGGGTCCAGTTGATCCAGTCTCTCCTCATAGGTCAGTCCTGCCATCCCGGGAATCAGTCTGGTGAACCTTCGCTGCACTCCCTCAATAGCAAGAATGTCCTTCCTCAGATTAGAAGACCAAAACTGAACACAATATTCCAGGTGAGGCCTCACCAAGACCCTGTACAACTTCAGTAAGACCTCCCTGTTCCAATACTCGGAACCCTTCGCGGTGAAGGGCAACATACCATTTGCCTTCTTCACCGGCTGCTGTACCTGTATGCCAACTTTCAATGACTGATGAACCATGAAACCCAGGTCTCGTTGCACCTCCCCTTTTCCTAATCTGACGCCATACAGCTAATATTCTGTCTTCGCGTTTTTGCCCCCAAAGTGGATAACCTCACATTTATCCACATTATACTGCATCTGCCATGCATTTGCCCACTCACCTAACCTGTCCAAGTCACCCTGCAGCCTCCTAGCATCCCCCTCACAGCTCACACCACTACCCAGTTTAGTGTCATCTGCAAACTTGGAGATATTACACTCAATTCCTTCATCCAAATCATTGATGTATATTGTAAAGAGCTGGGGTCCCAGTACTGAGCCCTGCGGCACTCCACTAGTCACTGCCTGCCATTCTGAAAAGGACCCTTTTATCTCGACTCTCTGCTTCCTGTCTGCCAACCAGTTCTCTATCCACGTCAGTATATTACCCCCAATACCATGTGTTTTGATTTTGCACACTAATCTCTTGTGTGGGACCTTGTCAAAAGCCTTTTGAAAGTCCAAATACACCACATCTACTGGTTCTCCCTTGTCCACTCTACTAGTTACATCCTCAAAAAATTCCAGAAGATTTGTCAAGCATGATTTCTCCTTCATAAATCCATGCTGACTTGGACCGATCCTGTCACTGCTTTCCAAATGTGCTGCTATTTCATCCTTAATCATTGATCCCAACATTTTCCCCACTACCGATGTCAGGCTAACTGGTCTATAATTAACTGCTTTCTCTCTCCCTCCCTTTTAAAAAAGTGGTGTTACATTAGCTACCCTCCAGTCCATAGGAACTGATCCAGAGTCGATAGGCTGTTGGAAAATGATCACCAATGCATCCACTATTTCTAGGGCTACTGCCTTAAGTACTCTGGGATGCAGACTATCAGGCCCCGGGGATTTATCGGCCTTCAACCCCACCAATTTCCCGAACACAATTTCCCGCCTAATGAGGATATCTGTCAGTTCCTCCTTCTCACTAGACACTCGGTCCCCTAATACTTCCAGAAGGTTATTTGTGTCTTCCATCGTGAAGACAGAACCAAAGTATTTATTCAATTGGTCTGCCATTTCTTTGTTCCCATTATAAATTCACCTGAATCCGATTGCAAGGGACCTACGTTTGTCTTCACTAATCTTTTTCTCTTCACATATCTATAGAAGCTTTTGCAGTCAGTTTTTATGTTCCCAGCAAGCTTCTTCTCGTACTCATTTTCCCCCTCTTAATTAAACGCTATGTCCTCCTCTGCTGAATTCTAAATTTCTCTCAGTCCTCAGGTTTGTTGCTTTTTCTGGCCAATTTATATGCCTTTTCCTTGGATTTAACACTATCCTTAATTTCCCTTGTTAGCCACGGTTGAGCCACCTTCCCCATTTTATTTTTACTCCAGACAGGGATGTACAATTGCTGAAGTTCACCCATGTGATCCTTAAATGTTTGCCATTGCCTATCCACCGTCAACCCTTTAAGTATCATTTGCCAGTCTATTCTAGCCAATTCACGCCTCAAACCATCCAAGTTACCTTTCCTTAAGTTCAGGACCCTAGTTTCTGAATTAACTGTCACTCTCCATCTTAATAAAGAATTCTACCATGTTATGGTCACTCTTCCCCAAGGGGCCTCGCACAACAAGATTGCTAATTAGTCCTTTCTCATTACACATCACCCAGTCTAGGATAGCCAGCTCCCTCGTTGGTTACTCGACACATTGGTCTAGAAAACCATCCCTAATACACTCCAGGAACTCCTCCTCCACCGCATTGCTACCAGTTTGGTTAGCCCAATCAATATGTAGATTAAAGTCACCCATGATAACTGCTGTAACTTTATTGCACGCATCCCTAATTTCTTGTTTGATGCTGTCCCCAACCTTACTACTACTGTTTGGTGGTTTGTACACAACTTCCACTCGCGTTTTCTGCCCCTTGGTATTCCGTAGCTCCATCCATACTGATTCCACATCATCCAAGCAAATGTCCTTTCTTACTATTGCATTAAGTTCCTCTTTAACCAGCAATGCCACCCTGCCTCCTTTTCCTTTCTATCTATCCTTCCTAAATGTTGAATATCCCTGGATGTTGAGTTCCCAGCCTTGGTCACCCTGGAGCCATGTCTAGTATCGGGCTTGCGGACAATGTGGCCTGTCCATCGGAGCTGATCGAGTGTGGTCAGTGCCTTGATGCTGGCCTGGGCAAGAACACTGATGTTGGCGCACCTATCCTGCCAATTAATTTGCAAGATTTTGCAGAGGCAGCATTGGCACTACGTCTCCAGTGCCTCAGTTATCATAGGCGGTCCCTCAAATGAGGATGACTTGCTTCCACGTGAGTTCACAGATGTTTCAATGAAGGACCCGATGTTCCAGTCATGAACTCCAATTGAAGGGGTGGAAAATGCCTGTGCGTTAATTTTTTTTAACGTGTGGTGACCGTTGCACATCAGCCACCACACTGGCTTGACAAAGCTAGGCCTTTATCCAGTGGCAAGGGTTAACCAGGACAACTGGAGACCTGCTCTGCTGCACGGACCTAGTGCGCACACATATCGCAGTGTGGCAGGCCCATGCTGCCCCTGGCTCTTCTGGGCCCCATACCCTCATTCACCGCACTTCTGCCACGATCTCTCGCTGTTCCTCCGCCACAAACATTCGTCGCACCTCCATCACGATCTCCCGCCGCACCTCCAAACCAAACGGGATCACTCATCAAATCTCAGCCACGATCCCTCATCACAAGTTCGCCATGACCTTCCTGCTCCTCTGCTGTACCATGGCCCCGCCAATGCTATTGCCCACACTCCAAACGGCGACCTGGGTCCTGATGACATCACCCAGTCGCCCACCTCGAAGCCGTCACACATTTGTGTCAGCTCGCGCTGGAAGCTGCAGTGGCATGCTCCAGCTCTTTTTATAGTCGCGACCTGCAGAGATGTTCTCTCGCAGGTCGAGGTGGTCCACGGTGTCCCAGGGCCGGAAACAAGAGAGGTGCCATCACACTGCTATTCTACTAGTAGGAAGGATATAGAGGAGAAAATTTGCAGGGAAATTACAGAGAGGTGCAAGAACTATAGATAATGGGGTATTTCAACTATCCTAATATAGACTGGGATAGTAATAGTGTAAACGGCAGAGAGGGGGTAGAATTTCTGAAGTGTGTTCAGGAGAACTTTCTTGATCAGTATGTTTCCGGCTCAATGAGAAAGGAGGCATTGCTGGATCTGGTTCTGGGGAATGAGGTGGGTCAAATAGAGGATGTGTCAGTGGGGGAACATTTAGGGAACAGTGATCATAGTATCATAAGGTTTAGACTAGCTATGTAAAAGGACAGGAAGCAATCTAGAGTAAAAATATTTAAAGTTCTAGGACACAGTGACCGCACAAGTGTAAGCCTAGATTATGTGCTCAAGTTCTGGAGTGGAACTTGAACTGACAGCCTTCTAACCCAGAAGGGAGAGTCCTACCACTGAACATCCTGAAAGAAGGAATATTAAAACAACGGAGCAGGAATAATGGGCCCAAGTTTCCACATGACTTGCGCCTGATTTTTAGGAGCAACTGGTGGAATACGGACTATCTTAGAAATCGCAATTCTCCACATTTTTTCTTCTGCAGTTCTAGTCAGGTAGAACAGTTCTACTTTGGAACAGAATTTTTTCTTCAAAAGGGGGCGTGTCTGGCCACTGACGCCTGATTTCAAAGTTTCCACAGTGAAAACGTACTCCAAACTAAAGTAGAATGGAGCAAGTGAAGATTTTTGTAGAACTGAAAAAACCTGTTCTACACATTAAAAAATCAGGCGCAGGTTACAAATTAGGTGTCCAAAATGAGGTGGGGGGGGGGAAGGGACGTCATTAAATTTTATAATAAATCCTTATTTATACTTATACAAATATTATACAAATAAATCCAACCTGAATAAACATTTATAAGCAAAGAAAAGATTAAATAAACCATCTTCCTACCTGTGTGAAAGTGCTTCAGGCAGGCCTTTCGGGACCGAAGGCTGAACGGGCCGGCCCGAGACTTCGGGCATGGCCCGTCCCCAGCACCAGATTTACAGGTAGGTGGCGTTGGGTTGGGTCAGTTCGGTTCGGTTCGGGTCGGGTCGGGGGGGAGGGAGAGGGGGGGGGGGGGGGGGGGGGAAGAGAGAGGGGAGAGAGGGAGGTCAGGTCGGATCCAGTCCGGGAGCGGGAGTCGGGTCGGGTCCAGTGGGGGGGGGGGTCGGGTCGGGAGCGCGGGTCGGGTTGGGTCCAGTCGGGGGGGGCAGGGAGCGGGAACAGGAGCGCGGGTCGGGTCGGGTCGAGTCGGGGAGGCGGGGAGCGGGAACAGGAGCGCGGGTCGGGTCCAGTTGGGGGGGCGGGGAACGGGAACAGGAGCGCGGGTCGGGTCGGTTCCAGTCGGGGAGGCGGGGAGCGGGAACAGGAGCGTGGGTCGGGTCGGGTCCAGTCGGGGAGCGGGAACAGGAGCACGGGTCGGGTCGGGTCCAGTCGGGGAGTGGGAACAGGAGCACGGGTCGGGTCGGGTCCAGTCGGGGAGTGGGAACAGGAGCGCGGGTCGGGTCGGGTCGGGTCCAGTCGGGGAGGCGGGAACAGGAGCGCGGGTCGGGTCGGGTCGGGGAGCGGGAACAGGAGTGCGGGTCGGGTCGAGTCGGGGAGCGGGAACAGGAGCACGGGTCGGGTCGGGTTGGGTCAGTCGGGGGGGGGGGGGGGGGGCGAGGGTGTCGGGTCTGGTCCGGAGGCAGGGGGGGACGGGGAGCGGATGTCAGGTCTGGTCTAGTCCGGAGGCGGGGGGGGGGGGGGAGAGAAGAGCAGGTGTCGGGTCTGGTCCGGAGGCGGGGGGGGGGGGGGGCGGGGAGCGAGCGTCGGGTCTGGTCGGGGGGGGGGAGCAGGAGCTGGCCGTGGGAGGAGCTTTATTCACGCAGCCCCAATGAGGCCATTCAGCCAGGGCTAGGGGCTGCGTGCTTCGGGCCCCTCCCACACAGTTCGGCGCCTGGAGCTACTGCACTTGCGTGCCCACTGTAGCGCGCATGTGCAGAGGCCCCGGCACTGTTTTCAGCTCAGGGACCTGGCTCCGCCCCCCCACAGCTCGTGCTGGCTGCGCCGGAGGGCCAGAGGACCTGCAAGTAGGTGGAGAATACCGAGGATTTTTTTAGGCGCACTTTGGCGCGAAAAACGGGCGTCCAGGTCGGGACTGCGCCGTTCTAGGCGCGTGTGGAAACTTTGGCCCATAATACTAAGAGAGAGTCACAAAGGATTCTTAGGAGAGAAGTCTTGCATTAACAAATTTACTGCAGGTCTTGAGAATATGGATAACTGAAGTGGAATGTAAATGGCTTTAGGATAACTTAAACAGGTAAGCAAACTGGGCAGATTGGTTGGTGTCGGAATTTAATGGGCGATACATTTTGGGAAGAAGAATCAAAGGCAATATACACTAAATAAATCTTCAAAAAGAGCAGAGATTTGTATATACAAGGGAGGAAAGTTGATAAATCTATTACACGAAGAAATGGGATCCAAGTTTTATAAATAGTGATGCAGAGTACAAAAGCAGAGGTTAGGGCAAACTCTGCATACCATTGATAGGCCGTAGTTAAGACTATTACGAGTTGACCACCTATGGCAGTGAACCTGGGGGACAGGACTAAGTGTAGTGTTGAGGTGAAGCAGGGTTCGAGTCCAGAGGATAATTGGACCAGGGTGTAGATGTAATTAAGTCCCCATTCTGTCATTTTTAAATTTTAATTATAAATTGTCACACTGTAATTACAAGCCCCAGCCCCAAAATTTGTGTAACTAGAGAAAATTTGGGCCATGATATTTAGTAAAGAACTAGTGGTGGGTCAGTGGTGGATGATTGCTCTTATTGTGCTCAAGTTGCATCCCTATTAAGTTGCGTTCCTGGTTTGTGTGCGTGTATCTTGCATATTTCAAATTGGCTTTCTGGGCCCTCATTCCAGCGGTGTTCGCAATGAGCCGAAAAGGATTTTTTTTGCTCTTTTACTTAGGTTGTGTGTTACTATTTTAAAACAAAGAATATGAAACGTGCACCAAGACCAGAGAGACGAAATTGGTCTGAGTGAATCGCGTAGGATGGGTCAAAAAGACAGGATGCGCTAGATGGGCTGTGAATAAGGAGTGCCTAGAGCAGCACCAGGCGCATCTAAAAATGAGGTGCCCACCTGGGGAAGCTGCAACACAAGATCAACTTGTATTTATATAGTGCCTTCAAAGTGGTGAAACGTCCCAAGGTGCTTCACAGAAGTATTGAGACACAGAAAATATGACACCGAGCCACATAAAGAGAAATTAGGGCAGGTGACCAAAAGCTTGGTCCAAGAGGTAGGTTTTAAGGAACATCTTGAAGGAGGAAAGAGAGGTCGAGAGGCGGAGAGGTTTCGGCAGGGAATTCCAGAGCTTAGGGCCTAGGCAACAGAAGGTACGACCACCAATGGTTGAGCGATTATCATCATTGATGGTCAAGAGGGCAAAAAAATTAGAGGAGCGCAGACATTTCAGGGGGTTTTAGGGCTGGAGGGGATTACAGAGATAGGGAGGGGCGAGGCCATGGAGGGATTTGAAAACAAGGATGAGTGTTTTGAAATCGAGGCATTGCTTAACCGGGAGCCAATGAAGGTCAGCGAGCACAGGGGTGATAGGTCAGCGGGACTTGGTGCGACTTCGGACACGGAGCAGCCGAGTTTTGATCATCTCTAGTTTACATAGGGTAGAATGTGGGAGGCCAGCTAGGAGTGCATTGCAAGAGTCAAATCTAGAGGTAACAAAGGCATGGATAGGACTTCAGCAGCAGATGAGCTGAGGCAAGGGCGGAGACGGTTGATGCTACAGAAGTGAAAATAGACCGTCTTAGTTATGCCGCGGATGTGTGGTCGTATGCTCATTGCAGGGTCAAATATGACACCAAGGTTGCAAGCAGTCTGGTTCAGCCTCAGACAAATGTTAGGCAGAGGGATGGAGTCAGTGGTTAGGGAATGGAGTTTGTGGCAGGGACCGAAAACAATGGCTTCAGTCTTCCCAATATTTAATTGGAGAAAATTTCTGCTCATCCAGAACTGGATGTCGGACAAGCAGTCTGACAATTTAGAGACCGTGGAGGGGTCGAGAGAAGTGTAATGAGGTAAAGCTGGGTGTCATCAGCGTGCGTGTGGAAACTGACGCTGTGTTTTCGAATGTCGTCGTCAAGGGGCAACATGTCGATGAGAAATAGGAGGGGGTCAAGGATAGATCCTCGGGGGACACCAGAGATAACGATGCGGGAGGCGGGAAGAAAAGCTGCTGCAGCTGATTCTTTGTCTATGCTTAGATAGATAAAAATGGAACCAGATGAGTGCAGTCCTGCCCAGCTGGACGATGGTGGAGAAGCGTTGGAGAAGGATAGAGTGGTCAATCATGTCAAAGGCTGCAGACAAGTCAAGAAGGACTTGTCTTACTGAGGTGGTGGCGGGTAGCATGCTGCGGGATGGAGTCGAGAACACTCAAGTCAAAGGCAGAGTCTCTACTGAGGAGATCTTCGAAGTGCTCCTTCCAGCGGGCCCTGACTTCCTCGGTATCCTTGATGAGTGTTTCCCCATTCTTGGTCAGCAGTGGGGTGGAGCCTTGGGTGTCTGGCCCGTAGGTGGCCTTGACTGCGATACAGGACTACATGCATGCTAAATAGCAGAAGCAGTATTCTATAGACAGGGCTAAGAGATCACGCAAACAATGGGTCAGATCAAAGCTCTGCAGTCCTGCCACATCCAGTCGTGAATGGTGGTGGACCATTAAACAACTAACAGGAGGAGAAGGCTCCATGAATATCCCCATCCTCAATGATAACAGAGTCCAGCACACGAGTGCAAAAGGCAAGGGTGAAGCATTTGCAGCCATGTCCAGCCAGAAGTGCCAAGTAGATGATCCATATCGACCTCCTCCTGAGGTCCCCAGTAGCACAGAAGCCAGTATTCAGCCAATTCGATTCACTCCACGCGATATCAAGAAACGGCTGAACGGAATGGATACAATAAAGGTTATGGGTCCCCAACAACATCCCGGTTGTCGTGCCGAAGACTTGTGCTCCAGAACTAGCCGCACCTTTAGCCAAGCGGTTCCAGTACAGCTACAACATTGGCATCTATCCAACAATGTGGAAAGCTGCCTATGTATGTCCTGTTCACAAAAGACAGGACAAATCCAATCCAGCCAATTACCACCCGATTAAGTCTACTCTCAACCATTAGTAAAGTGATGGAAGGTGTCGTCGACAGTGCTAGTAAAACTGAAGTCAATGGGATCAGAGGGAAAACTCTCCACTGGCTGCAGTCATACCTAGCACAAAGGAAGATGGTTGTGGTGGTTGGAGGTCAATCATCACAACCCCAGGACATCGCTGCAGGAGTTTCTTAGGGTAGTGTCCTAGCCCCAACCATCTTTAGCTGCTTCTTCAATGACCTTCCCTCCATCAAGATGTTCACTGATGACTGTACAGTGTTCAGTGCCATTCGCAACTCCTCAGATAATGAAGCAGTCCATGACCGCATGCAGCAAGACCTGGATGACATTCAAACTTGGGCTGATAAGTGTCAAGTAACATTCGCGCCACGCAAATGTCAGGCAATGACTATCTCCAACAAGCAAGAGTCTAACCAACGCCCCTTGATATTTAACAGCATTGTCATCACCTAATGCCTCACCATCAACATCCTGGGGGTCACCATTGACCAGAAACTTAACTGGATCAGCCACATAAATACTGTGGCAACAAGAGGTCAGAGGCTGGGTATTCTGCGACGAGTGTCTCACTTCCTGACTCCCCAAAGCCTTTCTACCATCTACAAGGCACAAGTCAGGAGTGTGATGGAATACCCCCCACTTGCCTGGATGAGTGCAGCATCAACAATACAAGAATCTGGACATCATCCAGGACAAAGCAGCCCGCTTGATTGCAATCCATCTACCACTTTAAACGTTCACTGCCTCCACGACCCGCGTATCATAGCTGCAGTGTGTACCATCTGCAAGAGGCACTGCAGCAACTTGCCAAGGCTTCTTTGGCAGCACCTCCCAAACACGCGACCTCTTCGACCTAGAAGGACAAGGGCAGCAGGCGCATGAGAGCACCATCACCTGCAAGTTCCCCTTCAAGTAACACACCTTCCTGACTTGGAAATATATTGCTATTCCTTCATCGTCACTGGGTCAAAATCCTGGAACTCCCTCCCCAACAGCACTGTGGGAGTATCTTCACCACCCGGACTTCAGTAGCTCATGGCGGCAGCTCACTACCACCTTCTCAAGGGTCATTAGGGATGGGCGATAAACGCTGGCCTTACCAGCGATGCCCACAAACTATGAACAAATAAAAAGAAAATAACATTTGTCCATTTCAACATTTTTCTGAAGGAAGCTAAAACAAATTAAATCAATTATGTCAGCTTTTTCAACTTAAAAAAAAAACTTGCTACTAGCCTTGAAGCTTGAGGAGGCTTTGAAAGCCAACAACCTGGGAGTTCAGCTTGATAGCTCTCAGGCCAAATCAGAAATTAAAGGACATTCACTCTGGGCAGTTCTTCCACAAACTGCTGAACAATATAAAGCAAGACTGTCTGACACTAGTACCATTATGCTGAGGGCTTAACAGTGCTCAATATCCTGGATGCCAGGAAGTAGCTTAAATGTCAGCTTAGTTCAGTGGATTGTGGGTTCAAGCCCCACACTCGGGGCTAGAGTTTCTCTAACCTGTTTTCTGGCGCCCTCACCCGAGGTGCGCCGCTTTTGTCCACCTCCAAGCGCACCGAAAAAAGACATCCATCTTTTGGTCGCTCCCCAGCCTCTCATCAGTCGTGGCGCAGCGTGGCCCAATGGATTGGGGGCAGAGCCAAGTTCCAGCGCTGAACACAGTGCCGGGACCTCTGCACATGCGCGCTAGAGTCTGCGCACATGTGCAGTAGCTCCTGGCAGGCCATTTCTGCAAACGCGCGCAGGCTGTGTGGGAGGGGCCTGAAGCACGCCGTCCCTAGCCATGGCCGAATGGGCCCCCTCATCGGTGGTCCGCTGCGTTCCCTAAGGTAGGACTTCTATTTTTTGTGTGTTATTTACTGATTTGTGATTTTGATGCTTTGGGTGCATGGTTCCTTCTATTTTTTATTTACTGATTGCTTATTACTATGGTCTTGGTGCTTTAGGTGCAGAGTTCCTTCTATTTTATTTGTTAATTCATTGCTTATTACTTTTTCTGCTTTGTTTGATGCTTGGTGGTGCTTTAATTTTAGTTACTTGCGCTGATTCCTTAACTCTAGGTAAGGTTTTTCTGTGCGGACAGAAGTGGCAACATACGCTGGCCTAAGTTAGTTTGGAGCAACTATTTGCTGGCCAAACGCCTAAAACAGGGGCAAGTGGCTGGGAACGCTCCCTTTTGAAAAAAAACTGAACTGAAAAAAAAACTAACTAACTCACTTACACTGCTGCAAATTAAATGGCCAGAATTGCAACTAAAATGATAGTCCACAAAAATCAAGTTGCTCCAAAAAAAAAGGAGCAATTCCTGAGGAAACTTGGGCCCTCGGACTTGAGCATAATCTAGTGCGAGAGGGTTACACTGTTGCAGATGCTGTCTTTTGGGTGAGAAGTTAAACAACTTGTTCTTTCATATGGTAGTGCAAAGCAAATCAAATATCAATATCTAAGTCAGATATCCAGGCCAAAGCTTCAGGCATAACAGCATGGATATCTTGTAGGCAGCCTCCGAATTTCCTCTGAGGGCAGTGCTCAACAATGTGCTCCAGGGTCTGATCAGTCGCATGATGGAGATGCTTTCATCTTCTATCTATGGAGAAGGTGGCAGCATCTACCATAACCGGTTCTGAGGCAGTTGAAGTTAAACTGAAGCTCCATCTGCCTGTTTGGTAAAATATTTCATTGCACTATTCAAAGAAGAACAGGGACTTTTCCCTGTGCCCTAGCCAACATTCCTCACTCAATCAACACCACCAAAACTATTGGTTTGCCACCACGGCCCATCAATGGAATGTGCATGTAACGAGACTAATTTTGGCCTGAGTTGAACTTCTAACATAACATCTTTGTGCTGCTCTAATCAATATGCAAGTTAATACCCCAAGAGTATCACCAAGAACTTATAATCTGAAACCATCAGTTTAAAACACACAGTATTTGGAGTAGCTAACAAAACCCAAGTTGATTTCGGCATTGCAATGTATGTCTGGGATGTTAATTAATCACCCCAAGGAACTCATTGTTTACATCTCAAACATCTCAGGGTACTGTTATAGATGGCTTCATTGTTCTACAGGAATAGGAATGCAATGCCTGGCTGGTTATGGTGCTGTTCTATTCAAATGAACTGTGTGAAAGGGAGAACCAGGCAGAGTCCTGAAAGCCCTCTGGTCACACGAAGGGTAAGCCCTCAACCTAGGGATAATGATGTTGATTGACAACTATTTCTGAGTCCTTTGAACAGAAGGAACCCCGGTGACTGACAGCTTGGTGGGTAGGGGCTTCATCTCACAGACTTACGGTGGTGGTTCTCAAAGAAACACGCAGAGAGCGTAAAGGTAGTTAGCATGTTTGTAACGAATGTTAATTGATTTTTACAGTTCCATGCCAGCCTGTTCCTTTTGGTGTGGAAGCAAGTCATCCTCGTTCGAGGGATCGCCTATGATGATGACGATAACAATTAGGTTCGTCTGAGGGTTACATTAAGCAAAAGTACGACAGGGAGAAAGTCAGTTGTGTCTTGTTTTACAAATCAAGTAGTGTAGGAAAAATATATCTCACTGTGAAAACTGTGCACGTGTTCATTTATTTCTCTCATATAAATTAAACTATTTTGTTGGTTTGAAGCCTGTATCTGGACTCAGTGGAATGCTTTTCCAGTCTACCATCAATAAAGGGGCGAATTCATGTGGTGTCACTTGATACATTTCACAAAACAGTGAATGGAGCAAGTGCTCTCTACGATTCTTAGATCAAGGAATCTAATTAGATACGGAGTGGAAAAAGGTGCACTCCAGACCACTGGGATGTGAGGTATACTTGCGAGGAGTGACTGGTGGTACTGAACCCAAGAAAAGATTCAGTGTGAAAACCCAAAACTGTGACAATGGAAAACCCAAATAGTGAGCCCAATGTTTTGAAAGCTTTCTTCATGTCTGTTCATACTCTCTCGCAGCACAGTTGAATCTCAAAATATGTTTCAACTCATGAACAATATTGTTACAGACCTCAGAACAGCATTTACCTCAAACACAGTAAATGTCACGTCTGGAAACTGAATAGGTGACCTCTTTGCTTTTGGGATCTAAGCAGTACATGAGGTCTAAGCTCCAAAAGCACAGGATGGCAAATGACAGAAAGGACAAGATGATGTGATCATAATGGCCAAGGGTGAAGTTGAAAGAAACTTAAGATTCTTAGACTGAACGATCAGCATGTCCAACTAATGCAGAGCTGCAATAAAAACACAAAATGCTGGAACACTCAACAGGTCAGGCTGCATCTGCAATCAATAAAGCCAATAGCATGTTGAACAATATAGTGAAAACAGTAAGACACAAATCAGAGAACGTTGTCATCAAAACTATATAGTGCTTTGGTCAGGCCACATCTTAAATATTGTATCCCAGTCTGGAAACCAAGACAAACGTCAGACATTCAAGTGCTGTAAGCAGTAAAGAGAAGAACCGCAAACATGATCCCTCATGTCAAAAGTCTGAATAATGAGGAGTGACTGGCCTCGAAAGATGCTGAGAATTGATTTTACAGAGGTACACAAGATAGTTAACGGAATGGAAAAGGTATATCCAGGCTATTACCTCAATTTAAGTTATGAGAGTTAAACAAGGGGACACAGGTTCAAAGGAGTAAAAGATAAATTTAGGGCTGATATCAGAAAGAGCCTCACACAGAGACTGATTAACACATGGCATAACCTCACAGATAGAGTAACAGAGATAAACACCCTGGAATCAGTGAAGGAAGTACTGGATGCTCCAACAAGGGGATCTCAGGGACTTTCTGGATGGTAAGTAAATTGGACCCAATGGTTGTCATCCTCCATATCTATAGTGTCCTGTGGTCCTGCAGCAGTAATGAGGTAAGAAAGGTAATTTTTTTGTGTGTCTTAGCAGCAGACGAGCAAGGCTCTCACTGTGTATGGCTGAGACGTGGACACCTCAGGTCGCTGGAGAAATACCACCAACGATGCCTCCGCAAGATCCGACAAATTCCCTGGCAGAACAGACGCGCTAACATTAGCGTCCTCGACCAGGCCAACATCCCCAGCACTGAAGCACTGACTACACTGGATCAGCTCCGCTGGGCGGGCCACGTCGTCCGCATGCCCGACACGAGACTCCCGAAACAAGCGCGCTACTCGGAACTCCTTTCTGGAAAACAAGTCAAAGATGGACAGAGGAAACGTTACAAGCACACCCTCAAAGCCTCCCTGGTAAAGTGCAGCATCCCCAGCGACTCCTGGGAGTCCCTGGCCTAAGACCGCCCTGGGTGGAGGAGGCGGATCTGGGAGGGTGCTAAGCGCCTCGAGACTCGTCGACGAGTGCCTGCGGAAGGCAAGCTGCGGAAGGAACATGAGGCAAACCTGTCCCGCCCTCTCTTATCCTCACCTGTGGAAGGGACTGTGGTTTTCACATTGGACTGTTCAGCCACCTAAGGACTCATTCTCAGAGTGGAAACAAGTCTTCCTCGATTCCGAGGGACTGCCAATGAAGATGATGATGATTGTAGGTGCGATTGTTATTGTTGTCTTTGAACTGATTTGAAGAAAAAAGGAGGCGGGGGGGGGGGGAGGAATTAAAGAAAATAAATAAGTGTATTTATTTCCAGTTGGGCCCGAATTATTGTGAGGAGGGGGAGTCCGCCTCTGGTCAGTAATTCATTATACAAAAAACGAAAGCAGAAGTGTCACAAAAACAAGTTCAAAGACCAGTCAAGAAGCAACTAAACACATAATTCACTATTATGGTTTTTATCTGCCCGGTTGGAGATATATATCCTCGGATGTGAAATAATACAGTCCTCAGAAAATACACGTATATAAAAAAATATAAAAATTAGATACCAAAATACATCAAATAAAAGGATCAAAAAATTCTGGAGGCCTAAAAAGTAAAGTTGCCATAAACCCACTGCTGAAACTCACAGCAGCGATCTGAATATTCCCCAGACATGGATTTTTTTATGTTATTTCTTTGAATAAGTTCATTTTTAAACTCAGGCTCCAGGGTCGGCCACTTTGAATTGTGCCCCAAATACTCACCCACACAAGGGTGGCTCGGCCTGAGCCCCGGGCTGGAGTTACGGCGGGTCCCGTGTGAGGCGGCACCCACAGCTTTCTCACACCAACGGCGAGGCGCAGCGACGGTGGATTAAAACCGGCGGAGACTGACTGCAACCGCCCGACACACGGAGTCTGCTACCGCCCGACCTGCTCCGCGGCTCCCTCCCCAGGCCTGCCGCCAACCCGCGGCTCCACCCAGCGGCCAACAGCGGCACCGCGCGCCCTGCTGCTGGGGATGTGCAAAGCAACACCCCTCACCCCAGGAATACAGCTCCTCCTCCAGTGCAGCTCCCCTCACCCCAGTAATACAGCTCCTCTTGCAATGCAACACCCCTCACCCCAGTAATACAGCTCCTCCTGCAATATAGCTCCCCTCACCCCAGGAACACCCCTCACCCCAGTAATACAACTCCTCTTGCAATGCAACATCCCTCACCCCAGTAATACAGCTCCTCCTGCAATATAGCTCCCCTCACCCCAGGAACACCCCTCACCCCAGTAATACAACTCCTCTTGCAATGCAACACCCCTCACCCCAGGAATACGGATTCCATCCCCTAAGGGGTACAACGGACATGATCTTTACAGCGCGACAACTGCAAGAGAAATGCAGGGAACAGCACCAACCCTTTATACATGGCCGCCTTTGACCTTACAAAGGCCTTTGACACTGTTAACCACAAGGGACTATGGAGCATCCTTCTCCGTTTCGGCTGGTCCCAAAAGTTTGTCGCCATCCTCTGCCTGCTCCACGATGACATGCAAGCCGTGATCCTGACCAATGGATCCACCACAGACCCAACCCACGTCCGGACCGGGATCAAGCAGGGCTGCGTCATCGCGCCAACCCTCTTCTCGATCTTCCTCACTGTACTGCTCCCCCTCACACTCAACAAGCTCCTCGCTGGACTATACTATAGAACCAGTGGGAACCTGTTCAACCTTCGTCGCCTCCAGGCCAGATCCAAGACCGTCCCATCCTCTGTCGTCGAGCTACAGTACGCAGACAATGCTTGGGTCTGTGCACATTTAGAGGTTGAACTCCAAGTCATCACCAACATCTTCACCGAGGCGTATGAAAGCATAGGCCTTATGCTAAACATCCATAAGATAAAGGTCCTCCTCCAGCCTGTCCCCACCACACAGCACTGCCCCCCAGTCATCAAAATCCACAGCGTGGCCCTGGATAACGTAGACCACTTTCCATACCTCGGGATCCTATTATCAGCGAGGATAGACATCAACGGCGAGGTTCAGCACTGCCTCCACTGCGCCAGTGCAACCTTCGGCCGCCTGAGGAAGAGAGTGTTCGAAGATCAGGCCCTCAAATCTGGCACGAAGCTTATGGTCTACAGGACTGTCATGATACCCGCCCTCCTGTATGGCTCAGAGACATGGACCATATACAGTAGACACCTCAAATCGTTGGAGAAATACCACCAACGATTCTCCACAAGATCCTGCAAATCCCCTGGGAGGACAGACGCGCCAACGTCAGTGTTCTCGATCAGGCCAACATCCTCAGCATCGAAGCACTGACCACACTCGACCAACTCTGTTGGGTGGGCCATATCGTCTGCATGCCTGACACAAGACTCCCAAAGCAAGCACTCTACTCGGAACTCCTACACGGCAAGCGAGACCCAGGTGGGTAGAGGAAACGTTTCAAGGACACCCTCAAAGCCTCCTTGATAAAGTGCAACATTCCCACCGACACCTGGGAGACCCTGGCCAAAGATCGCTCTAAGTAGAGGAAGAGCATCCACGAGGGCGCTGAGCACCTCAAGTCTCGTCGCCGAGACATGCAGAAAACAAGCGCAGGCAGCGGAAGGAGCGTGCAGCAAACCAGACTACCCACCCACCCTTTCCTTCAACGACTGTCTGTCCCATCTGTGACAGAGACTGTAATTCCCATATTGGACTGTTCAGTCACCTGAGAACTCACTTTTGAAGTGGAAGCAAGTCTTCCTCAATTTTGAGGGACTGCCTATGATGATGATGATGACACCTCCTCCAGCAATACAGCTTCCCTCACCCCAGTGATACAGCTTCCCTCACCCCAGTAATAAAGCTCCCCGCTCCCCTTACCCCCAGTAATAAAGTTCCCTGCTCCCCTCACCCCAGTGATACAGCTCCTCCAGCAATGCAGCTCCGCTCACCCCTTCACCAATACAGCTCCCCTCACCACTCCAGCAACATAGCTCCCCTCATCCCTCCACCAATACAGCTCCCCTCATCCCTCCACCAATACAGCTCCCCTCACCCCTCCACCAATATAGCTCCCCTCACCCCACCATTAATACAGCTCCCCTCACCCCTCACCCCTCCACCAATACAGCTCCCCTCACCCCTCACAACTCCAGCAATATAGCTCCCCTCATCCCTCCACCAATACAGCTCCCCTCACCCCTCCACCAATACAGCTCCCCTCGCCCCTCACCCCTCACCCCTCCACCAATACAGCTCCCCTTCATTCTCCACCAATACAACTCCCCTCACCCCTCCAGCAGTATAGCTCCCCTCATCCCTCCACCAATACAGCTCCCCTCACCCCTCCACCAATACAGCTCTCCTCACCCCTCCACCAATACAGCTCCCCTCACCCCTCCACCAATACAGCTCCCTTCACCCCTCCACCAATACAGCTCCCCTTAACCCTCCACCAATACAGCTCCCCTCACACCCCAGCAACGCAGCTCCCTTGACCATGAGCAACTCCTGCATAGTCCCACTAGAAACAACACATCCTCCACCCCCAACTAAACTGCTCTCGCACAGCACCCCCCAACCAAACTGCTCTCATGCAGCCCTTGCCCAACAACGCAACTCCTGCATAGTTCCACTACAAGCAACACAAACCCCCATCCCCAACTGAACTGCTCTGGCACAGCACCCACCCTAACCAAACCACTTTCAGCCTCAAATATTGCAGCACTCCTCAGCCCTAGCAACACAGCCGTGCATAGTCCAACTACAAGTAAACAATCCAATCGCGATAACGCTGCTTCCAAACAACCCACATTTCAACCAAACTGCTCGAGCACAACACCCACCCTCAACCAAGGCAGCCCTCATCCTCAGGCAGCTCCTGCACAAGCCACAAGCCCAGCAAGGCAGCTACTTACATAGTTCTCACTCCAGTAATCCAGCTTCCTGTAAACCATGCTCACAGAAACTGTTCTTGCAGTCCCCAACCCTAATAACACAGCTCCCATAAAGCCTCTAACCCCAGCAATGTTGCATCTACCAAGTGTCCACCCCAATCACAGTAACTCTACTTCCACAAAACTCACCAAGCAATACAGCTGTCACATAGCCCTCATCCCACATCCCTTGTACTGTAGTTCCTGTCCCTACCATATGCAATGCTGCTCTCACACAGTCCTCTTCTAGCAACACACCTCACACCCAACATAGCTGCTGCACAGCCCGATAACCCCAGTAATGCAGCTCCCACACGGCCTACACCAGCAGCAATACTGCAGTATTGTTCACCAGCCTATCAGTGCAATAGCTACACATGTCCCATCCCCAAAAACATAGTTGCCCACATAACCCTCCACTCCCAATCACAAAGCTCCTGCATAACAACAACAACTTGAATTTATATAGCGCCTTTAAGGTAGTAAAACATCCCAAGGCACTTCACAGGAGTCTTACAAGATAAAACAAATAAATTTGACACCGAGCCACATAAGAAGAAATTACAGTAGATGACCAAAAGCTTGGTCAAAGAGAGAGTGAAGTGAAGCCTTCGAGCTCTGTTATAATTAAAGGGTTAAGAATGGATCTTGGAACTAAAAAAGGCTTTTATAGTGGTCAACTTTCGAAAGGTGTTTAAAGGGAAATAACATGTCAGAATGATTAATTGTTACAAGCTGTGTAACCTGAGGACAATTACAAATAGCCAAACTGTTGAACCACAGGAGGCCCAGAGGGGCAGTTAAACAGGGCAAGGGGTCAAAAGTGACAAGTTGGAAAAACTCCATTTGGTATGAGATATAGGCGAATGATTGTATGACGCGAAAGGGAATTCGTCAAGCAGCAATTGTGCACGCGGGCTTTGGGCCAATTAAACAGTGGGGGGTGGGGGGTGGGGGGTGGGGGGCGGGGGGGGGGGCCATGCACAAGGCTGACATGCATCATTAAGTGTATAAAAGGTTGCTTGGAATTTTGTATCATTGGAGAGGCCTGGCTACAGACAACCGGCAGGCAAGCACCCCACCGGTGCAAAATAAAGACTACGTGAATCTTCAAACCCAGACCTGGTGTTGCGTGTTTATTTTAAATACTCCACTACAGGGAGGTTTTAAGGAGGAAAGAGAGGTGGAGAGGTTTAGAGAGGGAGTTCCAGAGCTTGGGGACTAGGCAGCTGATGTCATGGCCACCGATGATTTATAATCAGGGATGCTCAAGAGGGCAGACATCTCGGGGGGGGGGGGGAGGTTGAAGATTACAGAGATAGGGTGGGGCGAGGCCATAGAGGGATTTGTAAACAAGGATGTGCGTTGGAGTAGTCAAGTCTCGAGGTAACAAAGACATGGATGAGGGTTTCAGCAGATGTGCTGAGGCAGGGGTGGAGATGGGCAATGTTACAGAGGTGGAAATAGGCAGTGTTAGTTATGCCGCCGATATGTGGCTGGAAGCTCATTTCAGGGTCAAATATGACACCTAGGTTGCGAACAATCTGGTTCAGCCTCAGACAGATGCTAAGGAGAGGGATGGAGTCAGTAGCTAGAGAATGCAGTTTGTGGCAGGGACCAAATACAATGGCTTTGGTTTTCCCAATATTTAACTGGAGAAAATTTCTGCTCATCCAGTTGGACAAGCAATCTGACAATTTAGAGACCATGGAGGGGTCGAGAGAAGTGGTAAATAAACATCTTAATTGATTTCAATTCTGTGTCTCTGCTCCAGTACACCCATTGTAGAGAGGAGAGAATTCACGTGGTGACCCATGATTCAGGGGTACTTGATATTTCGGAAGGATAGGCAGAAAGGAAAAGGAAGTGGGGTAGCTCTGTTAATAAAGGATGAAATCAGTACAATAGTGAGAATTGATTTTGGCTCAGAAGATCAAGATGTAGAATCAGTTTGGGTTGAGATAAGAAATAGCAAGGGAAAGAAGTCACTGGTGGGGATTGTCTATAGGTCGCCTATCAGTAGCTACACTATAAGACAGAGTATTAATCAAGAAATAATGGGGAATTGTAAGAGAGGGATTAAAATAATCGTGGACGACATTAATCTGCATATAGATTGGACAAATCAAATTGGCAAAGGTAGACTTGAGGACGAGTTCATAGAGTGTATTGTAAGATTCGCGAAAACAAGCTTTTTGGACTTTTTGGAAATTGCTTGGACATATTCACTGTACAGCAGAAGAACTAACCTGGGCAAGTCCAAACATGTTTTAACTTGAATACACATCAGCTGGCGGGGGGGGGGGGGGAACATCATGGTTAAGTGGGCGCCTTTTGTCATGGAATGGGGACCCATCAGTGAGACATTAAGTAAGGTGGCTGGTGTTTCAGGCCATCGAAAGACAAAGGATAGCTATTTTGACCACAGACTCATCGGAGCCACCCATCAAGGGACAGCCCAGTTTGACAAAGAGACAGGCCAGAGATGTGACTTATTTTTCAGTTGGACAGCCTCAGGCAGGAAGGACAGTTGGACTTTAAGCAGTCTGGCAGGTATAAGGGAAGGCAGTTGGAAGCCATCTCTCTCTCTCCCCTCTTCTACGCCTGCTTGCAACGCACAAGGATCGAGCACATCCGGAACGGAGAGAACAAACCACCATCTATGAGCTAAGAGAGCCTTGCTACTTCGACTGGGAAGCTGATCTTGAGACTGGACTTGAATACCACAGTTTGGTATGGACCCAGAAGATATGCCTCATCAGGAGAAGCAGCGAGTAAGCCAGAGGGGTAATTGGTGAGCATTTATCCCAGCCCACAGATCTTTAAGACCACTGCATAGTGTGAAAGCATGTTGTATGTCCCAACCAAGCTTTAGAGGTTTTAGTGGGGAGGTTTTTGCAAGGATCATAAGCATATGCACATTTCTGTTGGACAGACTTAGTGGTGCAATTTTGAATCCAAGCAGGGGTGTTTTAGACATGGGTACTTTGCGTTAGGGGCCTGTTTAGATGCCTCAGACTGTGTATTGTACTGCATTTGTTTGTTTTACACACCAGGGTGAGGGTGGTTTTACTGGGTGCAGGTGTGTGTTTTAACTTTAATATCATCATCATAGGCAATTCCTCGGAATCGAGGAAGACTTGCTTCCACTCTTAGCATGAATTCTTAGGTGGCTGTACAGTCCAATATGAGAACCACAGTCTCTGTCACAGGTGGGACAGACAGTGGTTGAAGGAAAGGTTGGGCGGGGAGTCTGGTTTGCCGCACGCATCTTCCGTTGCCTGAGCTTGATTTCTGCATGATCTCGGCGATGAGACTCGAGGAGCTCAGCGCCCTCCCAGATGCACTTCCTCCACTTTGGCCAGGGACTCCCAGGTGTCAGTGGGGATGTCAGACTTTATCAGGAAGGCTCTGAGGATGTTTTTGTAATGTTTCCACTGCCCACCTTTGGCTTGTTTGCCGTGGACGAGTTCCGAGTCTCGTGTCTGGCATGCGAACTATGTGGCCTGCCCAGCGGAGCTGATCAAGTGTAGTCAGTGCTTCGATGCTGGGGATGTTGGCCTGGTCGAGGATGCTAACGTTGGTGCGTCTGTCCTCCCAGGGGATTTGTAGGATCTTGCGGCGACATCATTGGTGGTATTTCTCCAGCGGCTTGAGATGTATACTGTACATGGTCCACATCTCTGAGTCATACAGGAGGGCGGGTATTACTACAGCCCTGCAGACCATGAGCTTGGTGACGGTTTTGAGGGCCTGGTCTTCAAACACTCTTTTCCTCAGGCGGCTGAAGGCTGCACTGGCACACAGAGGTGATGTTGGATCTCGATGTCACTAACTGCTCTTGTTGATAGGAGGCTCCAGAGATAAGGGAAGTGGCCCATGTTGTCCAGGGCCGCGCAATGGATCTGGATGTCTCGGGGGCAGTGCTGTGCGCGAGGACAGGCTGGTGGAGGACCTTTGTCTTACTGATGTTTAGCGTAAGGCCCATGCTTTCGTACGCCTCAGTAAATACGTCGACTATGTCCTGGAGTTCAGCCTCTGTGTGTGCACAGAAGCAGGTTTAATAAAAGCATTGTCGGTACCCGTCCCAGACTCATTCATCTGTTCCGTACAATAATCACTCCCAGCATTAGAACTATTGTAAAGTGGAGGTGCTTCAAAAACACCGAAGGGAAACCACTTACAGTATTCAGGACAATTTCTTGGAACAATATGTTGTAGAACCAACCAGGGAACAGGCTATTTTAGATCTGGTAATGTGTAATGAGACAGGATTAATTAATGATCTTATAGTAAAGGATCCTGCAGGGAAGAGTAATCATAATATGATAGAAGTTCACATCCAGTTTGAGGGTGAGAACTTGGGTCTAAAATCTAAATAAAGGCAATTACAAAGATATAAAGACAGAGTTGGCTAAAGTGGACTGGGAAAATAGATTAAAAGGTAAGATGGCAGATAAACAGTGGCAGACATTTAAGGAGATATTTCATAATTCTCAACAAACATGTATTCCATTGAGAAATAAAGTCTCTACGAGAAGGATGAACCATCCCTGGCTAACTAAAGAAGTTAAGGATGGTATCAAATTGAAAGAAAAGGCATATAATGTTACAATGATTAGTGGTAAGCTAGAAGATTGGGAAAATTTTAGAAACCAACAAAGGATGACTTAAAAATAATAAACAGGGAGAAAATAGATTATAACTAGCAAGAAATATAACATTTAATATAAAAATATAAAAGAAATATAAAATAGCCAAATTTGCTGATGATACAAAGATAGGTAGGAAAACAAGTTGTGAGAAGGACACAAATGGTCTGCAAAGAGATATAGATACTTTAAGTGAGTGGGCAAAAAATTGGCAGCTGGAGTATAATGTGGGAAAATGTGAGGTTATTCACTTTGGTAGGAAGAATAGAAAAGCAAAATATTATTTAAATGGAGAGAGCTTACAGAATGCTGCGGTACAGAGCGATCATGGGTGTCCTCTCGTACATGAAACACAAAAAGTAAGCATTCATGTACAGCAAGTAATTAGGAAAGCAAATGGAATGTTGACCTTTATTGCAAGGGGGCTGGTGTATAAAAGTAGGGAACTGTACAGGGCATTGGTGAGACCACACCTAGAGTACTGCATACAGTTTTGGGGAGGGATATACTTACATTGGAGGCAGTTCAGAGAAGGTTCACGAGGTTGATTCCGAGATGGAGGGGTTGTCTTATGGGGAAAGGCTGGGCCTGTACTCATTGGAGTTTAGAAGAATGAGAGATGATCTTATTGAAACATATACATTTCTGAGAGGGCTTGACAGGGTAGATGCTGAGAGGATGTTTCACCTCGTGGGGGAATCTAGAACTAGGGGCAAAGTTTCCGAATAAGGGGTCGCCTATTCAAGACGGAGATGAGGAGGAATTTCTTCTCTCTGAGGGTCGTGAATCTTTGGAATTCTTTACTCTAGAGGCTGCGTAATGGATATATTCAAGGCTGGGATAGACAGATTCTTGAACTAAAGGGGAGTCAAGGGTTATGGGGAACAGGCAGGAAAGTGGAGTTGAGGCCAAGAGATCAGATCAGCCATGATCTTATTGAATGGCGGATCAGACTTGAGGGGCCGTATGGCCTATTTCTGCTCCTATTTCTAAGGTTCTTATGATACATTCTGTTAGCGGTCAACAGGCTAAGGATTTTCTGTTCTAATCCCTCGATCATGCTATCATTTAACTTGATATGGGACAGAAAAAAATTTAATCCAGGTTGTAGGGGATGCGAGGTCTGCTTACAGGAGTGAGTGGTGACATCAATCTCAAGAAATTAATTAGCATAAAACTCCAAAAACTATGATGTGCATTGTCACCCTTTGGAACAGAGGTGTTCCACCTGCAGCCATAGAACCTTTTGAGTTAATCACTTATGTCATGTCTGTAAGCTTGTAATGCTTGTAGCTCCACACTGTGGATGTGGACGTATGGTGTACTGCAGCTGCATAGTTAATCATTAAACAACAGGCAGTTTCCGGAGAGTTCCGAGAGAGCAGCCTGCATGTTAGGAAGCTGTGTGTGCTGTGCTCTGTGAAGATATCACAGTTGGCGACCGAGGATGAGATTTTTCGGATGTTTAAAGCTTACATTTTGTTGGTGAAGGATTCAGCCAGCCAACAGAAGACTTTGGAAGTTTCTGTCTTTGAAAAAAGTTACAAAAATCCGAGGTAAAATATAGCACATGGTGTGAACAGCTAAAGTTTAAAATGGCAGGTGTAATCGGATACTTGGGTGAATATAGACACGACCGGGAATGTTTTAAAGCGTATGTGGATCGGCTAGAAATGTATTTCACTGCAAATAAACATAATCGAAGTTCCAGACAATGCAGTCCAGAACCGGGCTGTGTTGGAACGTAAGAAAGCAATCTTCTTATCAGTGGCAGGCCGGCATTATACGAAACCCTTGTAAATTTGCTTGTGCCTGACGAGCTAAAGGACACAACACTTAAAGAGATTTTAATGAAGCTGGAGCAGCACTATAACCCCAAACCGTTAGAAATTGCTGAAAGCTATCGTTTCGGGATTCAGAATCAAAAGGCGGATGAAAGTATTGCTGATTACATCATAGCATTAAAAAAGCTATCGATGCACTGTAATTTTGGAAACTTTCAAAACCGAGCATTACGAGATCGTTTTGTTTGTGGGGTGAAAAATGATGCGATCAGAAGGAAGTTATTGACGACAGATGACTTAACTTTTGAGATTGCTTGTCAGACAGCGAGGTCGATGAGCATGACCGAACAATATTCCCAAGAATTAAATAATAATTACGGCCATCAGTCAACCGAGATAAATCACCTGCAGGTTCAAAGTAAAAGATGGCCATGGCCAAAAGTCTTAGAAACTGGAAATTCTACCAGAGCGTCGAAGTCGTGCTATAGGTGCCTGGGACAACACATTGCTCAAAGTTGTCCATACATAAAGGCAGAGTGTTTCTTCTGCAGAAAGACTGGGCATCTTGCGAAGGCATGCCGACTGATGGATAAACCAGCTTTTAAAGCTATGAGTCCAGCGTTCAAAGCTATGAGTAGAAATCCAAAGAAACTTCATAGCATGGAAGAACAACAACAGGACAAGAAGATGTTAGAATTGCACGTCATCAGGAGCACGAGATTAACGGACAGCGATTCAGAAAACATCAAAATCCACATAGATGTTGCGGGATTCAAGATACCAACGGAAATTGACACGGGTGCCTCCGTGAGTGTAGTACCAGAGTCACTGTACCGCGACAAATTGCGAGATTTCCAACTGGAGAAATCCAAGATTGAGCTGCGAGGCTACTCGGGAGAGAAAATTCCTGTAGTAGGCCATATCATCGTACCGGTGAAATATAAAGATCAATTTCAGAACTTGCCTCTAATAGTAGTGAAAGGAGACAAGACTGCTTTACTAGGAAGAAATTAGCTGAGCTCACTGAAGCTGGATTGGAGTAAGATTTTCTGTGTGGAAGCGAGATTTTCATCAACGGAAGAGGTTATCAAGCAATATCCGAAGGTGGTCTGTGAAACGGGCAGTCCGATCCAAGGCTTCAAGGTGAGTGTCAGGGTACAGAAGGATGCTAGATCGGTTTACTACAAGCCACGTTCTGTACCATATGCTCTCAAGGAGAAAGTTGAGCAAGAACTCAAAAGACTAGAGACTGAGAACATTATTTGTAAGATAGATCAATGTAATTGGGCTACACCCATTGTTGTTATACATAAGTCTGATGGTAAAGTAAGATTGTGTGGTGATTATAAGGTAACCGTAAACCAGGTTCTAGAGGGTAATGTCCCCAATACATTGCCGAATATAGAAGATTTGATCACAACATTGACAGGTAGTCAGATCTTCTCAAAACTGGATTTTACGAATGCCTACTTACAGCTTGAACTAGATGAGGAGTCCAAGTCATGTTTGACTATAAATACTCATCTAGGCCTATATCAGTTTAATAGGCTACCGTTTGGAGTGTCTTCCGCCCCTGCCATATTCCAAGGGGTGATGAACCAGATTTTGGAAGGTATTGAAGGGGTAGCATGTTATTTGGATGACATACTAATTTCAGCACCAAATAGGCAAATTCATAATAAAATATTGAATGAAGTCCTCAAACGGCTAGAGAAGCACAGAGTACAAGTGTCTGCTCGTAAGTGTGAGTTATTTAAAAACTCAGTGGAGTACTTAGGGTACAGAGTAGACAAAGATGGTTTACATCCAACCATGGAAAAATTGGATGCAATTAGAAATACACCCACTCCCAGGAATGTCACTGAACTTCGTTCATTCTTGGGTCTTTTGAACTATTATGGGAAGTTCCTACCAAATTTGGCTACAGTATTACATCCACTGAATGAACTTTTGAAAAAACAGGTCCCGTGGAAGTGGTCAAAAGAATGCGAAACAGCATTCAAGGAGTGGCAAAAAACAAATTGGTAGAGAGCACCATGTTAGTTCACTACGACATATCTAAGGAGATTAAGCTAGCATGTGATGCCTCTCCATATGGAGTTGGGGCAGTAATCTCTCATGTATTTAGTGGGGAGGAGCGACCAATTGCTTTTGCTTCACGCACTCTCAGTGCCAGTGAGAGAAATTATGCTCAAATTGAAAGGGAAGCTTTGGCATTAATTTTTGGGTCAAGAAGTTTCACAAATACTTGTATGGTCGTAAATTTACCATCGTTACGGACCATAAGCCCCTAACAGCAATCCTCCATCCAAAGTCCCCAGTTCCAACATTAGCTGCAGCCTGAATGCATAGATGGGCTTTGATTTTGTCAGCATATACATATGATATTGAATACAGCTGATCAGCTGATCACAGTAATGCTGATGCAATGTCTAGATTGCCTTCCCCATCACAAGTTACACCCGATAGGGAAGAAGTGTTTTATTTTTCATACATTGATGAACTGCCAGTCACAGCTGAAGAGATTGGTAGAGCAACCAAATATGACCCAGTGATGTCAAAGGTGTATGTGTATATTGCAAATGGATGGCCAAACCAGGTAACAGACATGGAAGGAGTTGAGGATGGGAATGATTCAATTATTTCTGACTTTTCAGATAGTTTTGATATACCAGTAGCAAATCCTAAATCCAATGTACTAGAAACAAATCCAGGAGAGAATCAGAATGAAAGTCTGAGTCCGAGTCAGGAAAACAAAGTTAGAGTGAGTTCAAATGAAAATCAAGGAAATTCCGTGGAGGAAAATGTTCCTCAGGATGAGCCTCAAATGAGTGTGAAATTAACACCATGTTTGAAGGTTCTGTTCGAGAGCGAAGGTATCCTCTTCGAAACCGAAAACAAGTGGTAAAGTTAAATTTGTAAATATGTATAAAAATGAAAGTTATTTATGATGTTTGTTATGAGGGCTTTTTCATTAAGGAGGGAAAAGTGTAATGTCTGTCAGCTTGTAATGCTTGTAGCTCCACACTGTGGATGTGGACGTATGGTGTACTGCAGCTGCATAGTTAATCATTCAACAACAGGCAGCTTTCCGGAGAGTTCCGAGAGAGCAGCCTGCATGTTAGGAAGCTGTGTGTGCTGTGCTCTGTGAAGATATCACAACTTACATGCTGATTCTAGCAAACCAAGAATATAAGTTGCAAAAAATCAACTCAGACAAAAATCTATTTTACTTCCGTTTCCTTGTTTTTAAATCCCTCCATGGTCTCATCCCTCCCTATCTCTGTCATCTCCTCCAGCCCCACAGTCCTCCAAGATATCTGCGCTCCTCCAATTCTGGCCTCTTGAGCATCCCCGATTTTAATCGCTCCACCATTGATGGTCGTGCTTTCAGCTGGCAAGGCCCTAAGCTCTGGAATTCCTTCCCTAAACCTCTCCGCCTCTCTACCTCTCTTTCCTCCTTTTAGGCGTTTTTAAAACCTACCTCTTTGTCCAAGCTTTTGGTCATCTGCCCTAATATCTCCTTATGTGTCTCAGTCAAATTGTGTTTGCTAACGCACCTGTGAAGAGCCTTGGGATGTTTACTGTGTTAAAGACACTATATTAACTCAACCAAGTAACATTAACCCGACCTAGTAACATTAACCCAATCTAGTAACAGTAATTAAACTTTATTTGTGATGTACTTCAGCACATCTCAGATCCTTCGTCTGTTGTGGTGAACGTTATTTTTTAAATGTGGGACCTGACAGTTATGCACAGAATACTTCTGCATCGCTTCCGGTTCGTTGGCAGGAGTCACTTCGATATATGTACAAGTTGTTGTTGTTGTTGCCAGGGTCATGCAAGTGTCAATTCCCCGTTATAACACCATAGTGCATTTAAATCTTAAAAAGGTCATGTTTTTTCTCAGAAATATGACCTGTTGACAGCTCACTCCAGCAGTGTGGAGGATGCAAACTCTAGAAACATTATAAGGAAATCTCAAACTGTATCACATTATGATTGGCCATGAAGCATTTCAAACACTTATTGTGACCATCTTCTGTAGCAATACACTGAGCACTTTCCCTAGTGCTTACAGCAATTGCTGGACATTTTGATTGAAAATCCAATAGGAAAAAGAACTAAAAAACTTGGGAGGAGGCTCGTATGGAGCATAAACACCAGTAAGGACCTATTGGATTGAGTGGCCTGTTTCTGTGCCGAAAATACTGTGTGAACTTTAGGAACTGATAAGTTCTGTTACTACAGAGTCTGTCTTCTCAGGTAAATGTAAAAGATCCCATGGCACAATTTTGAAGAAGAACAGGAGAGTTATCCTGGCCAATATCTATCCCTCAAGCAACATAACAAAAACAGATTATCTGGTCATTATCACATTGCTGTTTGTGGGAGTTTGCTGTGCGCAAGTTGGCTGCCGTGTTTCCCACATTACAACAGTGACTGCACTCCAAAAGTACTTTATTGGCTGTAAAGTGCTTTGAGATGTCTGGTGATCATGAAAGGCGCTATATAATTATTAATATTATTATAATTGGCTCAGAGGCAGGAAGCAAAGGGTAAGGGTTGATGGTTGCTTTTGTGACTGTAAGGCTGTTTCCAGTGAGGTTGCGCAGGGCTCAGTACTAGGTCTCTTGCTTTTTGTGGTATGTATCAATATCAATGATTGAGAAGTTTGCAGATGATACTAAAATCGGCCATGTGTTTGATAATGAAGAAGAAAGCTGTAGAATGCATGAAGATATCAATAAATTGGTTAGGTACACAGAACACAGGCAAAAGGAATTCAATCCGGAGAAGTGTGAGGTAATGCATTTGGAGAGGGCTAACAAGCTAAGGGCATACACATTAAATGGTAGGACACAGAGAAGTGTAGAGGAACAAAGGGTTACAGAGACATGGCTCCAGGGTGACCAAGGCTGGAAACTCAACATCCAGGGGTATTCAATATTCAGGAAAGATAGACAGAAAGGAAAAGGAGGTGGTGTGGTGTTGCTGGTTAAAGAGGAGATTAAAGCAATAGTAAGGAAGGTCATTAGCTTGGATGATGTGGAATCTGTAAGGGTAGAGCTACGGAATACCAAAGGGCAGAAAACATTAGTGGGAGTTGTGTACAGACCAGCAAAGAGTGGTAGTGAGGTTGGGGATGGCATCAAACAGGAAATTAGGGATGCGTGCAATAAAGGTACAGCAGTTATCATGAGTGACTTTAATCTACATATAGATTGGGCTAACCAAACTGGTAGCATTACTGTGGAGGAGAATTTCCTGGAGTTTATAAGGGATGGTTTTCTAGACCAATATGTCGAGGAACCAACTAGAGAGCAGGCCATCCTAGACTGGGTGTTGTGTAATGAGAGAGGATTAATGAGCAATCTTGTTGTGCAAGGCCCCTTGGGGAAGAATGACCATAATATGGTAGAATTCTTCATTAAGATGAAGAGTGACACAGTTAGTTCAGAGACTAGGGTCCTGAACTTAAAGAAAGGTAACTTCGATGGTATGAGACTGGCTGGGATAGACTGGCGAATGATACTTAAAGGGTTGATGGTGGATAGGCAATGGCAGACATTTAAAGATCATATGGATGAACTTCAACAATTGGACATCCCTATCTGGCGTAAAAATAAAACGGAGAAGGTGGCTAACAAGGGAAATTAGGGATAGTGTTAAATCCAAGAGGCATATAAATTGGCCAGAAAAAGCAGCAAACCTGAGGACTGGGAGAAATTTAGAATTCAGCAGAGGACAAAGGATTTAATTAGGAGGGGGAAAATAGAGTATGAGAGTAAGCTTTCAAGGAACATAAAAACTGACTGCAAAAGCTTCTATAGATATGTGAAGAGAAAACGATTAGTGAAGACTAATGTAGGTCCCTTGCAGTCAGAATCAGGTGAATTTAAAATGGGGAACAAAGAAATGGCAGACCAATTGAACAAATACTTTGGTTCTGTCTTCACGAAGGAAGATACAAATAACCTTCCGGAAATACTAGGGGACTGAGGGTCTAGGAACTGAAGGAAATCCTTATTAGTCAGGAAATTGTGTTAGTGAAATTGATGGGATTGAAGGCCGATAAATCCCCAGACCTGATAGTCTGCATCCCAGAGTACTTAAGGAAGTGGCCCTAGAAATAGTGGATGCATTGGTGGTCATTTTCTAACATTCTATCGACTTTGGATCAGTTCTTATGGATTGGAAGGTAGCTAATGTAACACCACTTTTTAAAAAAGGAGGGAGAGAGAAAACAGGGAATTATAGACCGGTTAGCCTGACATCGGTAGTGGGAAAAGTATTGGGATCAATTATTAAAGATGTAATAGCAGCGCATTTGAAAAGCAGTGACAGGATCGGTCCAAGTCAGCATGGATTTATGAAAGGGAAATCATGCTTGACAAAGTTTCTAGAATTTTTTGAGAATGTAACGAGTAGAGTGGACAGGGGAGAACCAGTGGATGTGGTAGATTTGGACTTGGAAAAGGCTTTTGACAAGGTCCTACACAAGAGATTAGTGTGCAAAATTAAAGCTCATGGTATTGGGGGTAATGTATTGACGTCGCTAGAGAATCGGTTGCAGACAGGAAGCAAAGAGTTGGAATAAACGGGTCCTTTTGAGAATGGCAGGCAGTGACTAGTGGGGTACCGCAAGTTTCAGTGCTGGGACCCCAGCTATTTACAATTTACATGAATGATTTGGACGAAGGAATTGAATGTAATATCTCCAAGTTTGCAGATGACACTAAGCTGGGTGGCAGTGTGAGCTGTGAGGAGAATGTGAAGAGGCTGCAGGGTGACTTGGACAGGTTAGGTGAGTGGGCAAATGCATGGCAGACACAGTATAATGTAGATAAATGTGAGGTTATCCACTTTGGTGGCAAAAACAGGAAGGCAGAATATTATCTGAATGGTGACAGATTAGGAAAAAGGGAGGTGCAACGAGACCTGGGTGTCATGGTACATCAGTCATTGAAAGTTGGCATGCAGGTACAGCAGGCGTGAAGAAGGCAAATGGCGTGTTGGCCTTCATAGCGAGAGGATTTGAGTATAAGAGCAGGGAGGTGTTACTGAAGTTGTACAGGGCCTTGGTGAGGCCACACCTTGAATATTGTGTACAGTTGTGGTCTCCTAATCTGAGGAAGGACATTCTTGCTATTGAGGGAGTGCAGTGAAGGTTCACCAGACTGAATTCCGGGATGGCAGGACTGACATATGAAGAAAGACTGGATCGACTAGGCTTATTTTCATTGGAATTTAGAAGAATGAGAGGGGATTTCATAGAAACATATAAAATTCTGACGGGATTCGACAGGTTAGATGCAGGAAGAATGTTCCTGATGTTGGGGAAGTCCAGAACCAGGGGTCACAGTCTAAGGATAAGGGGTAAGCCATTTAGGACCGAGATG
Source organism: Pristiophorus japonicus (assembly GCF_044704955.1). Classification (NCBI taxonomy): domain Eukaryota; kingdom Metazoa; phylum Chordata; class Chondrichthyes; family Pristiophoridae; genus Pristiophorus; species Pristiophorus japonicus. The sequence goes on from NC_091992.1 coordinate 37,785,091, forward strand.
AGGAGAAATTTCTTCACTCAGAGAATTGTGAACACGTGGAATTCTCTACCACAGAAAGTTGTTGAGGCCAATTCACTAAATATATTCAAAAAGGAGGTGGATGTGGTCCTTACAGCTAAAGGGATCAAGGGGTATGGCGAGAAAGCAGGAATGGGTTACTGAAGTTGCATGATCAGCCATGATCATATTGAATGGTGGTGCAGGTTTGAAGAGCCGAATGGCCTACTCCTGCACCTATTTTCTATGTTTCTATGTTTCTACGGAATGCATGTTCACAGATCCCTGAAGGTAGCAGGCCAGGTAGATAAGGTGGTTAAGAAGGCATACAGAATACTTGCCTTTATTAGCCGAGGCATAGAATACAAGAGCAGGGAGGTTTTGCTTGAACTGTATTAAACACTAGTTAGGCCACAGTTAGGTCACCACCTTACAGGAAAGATGTGATTGCACTAGAGAGAGTACAGAGGAGATTTACGAGGATGTTGCCTAGACTGGAGAATTTTAGCTATGAGGAAACATTGGATAAGCTGGGTTTGTTTTTTTTTGGAACAGAGGAGGCTGAGGAGAGACCTTATTGAGGTGTATAAAATTATGAGGGGCCTAGATGGCGTGGATAGGAAGGACCTATTTCCCTTCCAGAGCAGTCAACAACCAGGGGGCATAGATTTAAAGTAATTGGTAGGATGTTTAGAGGAAATTTAAGGGGAAAGTTCTTCACTCAGAGGGTGGTGGGGATCTGGAACTCACTGCCTGAAAGGGTGCTAGAGGCAGAAACCCTCACCACATTTAAAAAGTACTGAAGTGCCGTAACCTGCAGGGCTATAGACCAAGAGCTGGAAAGTGGGATTAGGCTCTTTGTTGGCCGGCACGGACATGATTGGTCAAAATCACCTCCTTCTGTGCTGTAAATTTCTATGCTTCTATATAAATACAAGTCTTTCTTTTTAAATAAACTGACACAAACAATAACATTCTGAGGCAAGATATTTTTATAGCAATTAAATCTGATAGGTGACAGCATGTAGAATGCTTTGCCAGAGAATGTCAAAAAAATGAACTAAAGTGTCAAACATGGGCTTGCTCTGTATAGAGTGTTAAAGAAGGAATAGGGCACATGGTTTGGTGGGGGGGGGGGGGGGTCATTCTGATATCATAGTGTCATTACATCACAATCCTCTTCATAAAGGAGAATTTACCTGTCACATGATCCCACCCCAGGATGTTACCTGGTGCTAGCTCACTCTAGCTGTGTGAAAAATAAGGTTGTTGAAGGATATTCTCTTTCATAGTTGGAATACTATGACACGTAATGCACAATGTATTATTAAAGTCATGAATTTAAGGTAAATGAATCTGTCCAATTCCGGTATTGTTAACTGGTATTCTGGAATTTTTATGGGTGTTTGGGAATTAAATTCCATCTTTCTGTGAAAATTGTAAATCAGTGTCCTGCGTTATTCTTATATTCATAAAAGAGTGGCTTCATTTTTATATGTATTTCTTTACCTAGGTATTTGGGCTTGGCAGCATTGGAACAGGGTTCCTTCCAATGTTCTGAGAACACTGCAGAGAGAGGTTCTGCCAATATTAGGACAAGTCCTAGGATCTGAGATCACTGCAAAAAGTGTCCTGGGAACAGGGAGCACTAGGAATATGGTCTAGGTAATATGTCAACATCCCACGATCAGCAACTAAGGGAATAGTATTGGGGAGTGGGTATAGGAACATTGGTTTGGCTGGGATCTGGCACTTTTGGGAAGGCAGGGGGAAGATAGGATAGGATCCAGCAATCATGTGACCCCCGGGGATAAAATTTTAATTTGATTTCCAAAGGTTCCTTTAAAATCTATGTTAATTTACAGTCTTTATTTATTGTGCGTCTTTAAAAAAGGGGCACATGTTTGACTTTAAATCAGCAATCATGTGAGGAGAGACAGCCCAAAAAATGAGACCTTAACTATCAGTCATAATGGATTTCATTTCTGTGCTTGTATCAACAGTAGGTGGAGTGAACCCTTGGCTTAATAGTAGCATTCCTGCCTTGGAGTCAGAAGGTGCAGAGTTCGAAACCTATTCCAGACGGTCCGGGCGAATGGAGACAGGAGCTCCGCCTCTGAATTCTGGGTTTACATCCAGTGGAATACTTGCATCTGGTGGGTGAAACATCATCATCATATGGGTTGTGGAAATCCATAAAATGCTCCTGCTATATGACTAACAATGCTAATGTCTGATATAAAGATGGTTACAGCAATGGAAGGAATATTCGCGCATTGCAGTCTTTCAGCTTGCGAATTCTTCAACTATTTCCCACTAAGGGAAGAGTCTGAAGATATAAAATGAGCTGACCGTAGGTTAAAACATCTAAAAGGCCTGTTTACGATTATTATTGACACTCCTCGTAAGTGTGTTGGCACGTTTTACTCTGTTAAAGGTGCTATATAGAATCATAAGAACATAAGAATTAGGAGCAGGAGTAGGCCATTTGGCCCCTCGAGCCTGCTCCGCCATTCAATAAGATCATGGCTGATCTTCTACCTCAACTCCACTGCATAGAATGATGCAGTACAGAAGAAATCACTTTAAATCTGTGCCCTCTGGTTACTGACCCTCTGCCACTGAAAACAGTTTCTCTTTACTTACTTGATCCAAACCGTTCATGATTTACAACACCTCCATCAGATCTCCCCTTAACCTTAATACAAAAGCAAAATACTGCAGATGCTGGAAATCTGAAATAAAAACAGAAAATGTTGGAAATAGTCAGCAGGTCGGGCAGCATCAGAGAGAAACAAAGATAACGTTTCAGGTCGATGATCTTTTGTCAGAACTGAAAAAAGTTTGAGGTACAACAGCTTTTAAGCAAGTGCAGAAACAGGGGAAGGGGAGGGGAGGAAAGAAGAAAAAGGAAGGTCTGTGATAGGGTGGAAGGCAGGAGAGATTAAAATAAAAGGGATGATGATGCGAGGCAAAAGGAGATGGTAATGGTACAAGTAAAGCAGCAAATGATGGCTGTGGAATAGCATCATCAGCTACCATCCAAAAAAATGGGAGCCATTGCTGTTTGTGGGATCTTGCTGTGTGCAAATTGTCTGTCGCGTTTCCTAAATTACAAGAGTGACTGCACTTCAAAAAGTACTTCATTGGCTGTAAACACACTTTGGGACATCCTGAGATCGTGAAAGGCGCTATATAAATGCAAGTCTTTCTTCCTTGGCCAACGGAAAATGTGACCGGTTCATCAAATTGAAATGTGAACTCTTGTTTCTCTCCATAGATGGCTGCCTGACCTGCTGAGTATTTCTAGCATTTTGTTTTTATTTCAAATTTCCAGCATCCACACTATTTTGCTTTTATAGAAAAAATTACCTCTAGTGATGTGAGGATACTTCGTAGAAGATTAAGATTCTATAACATATGGGTTTAAATTTTTTTGTACAATCACTTTTTTTGAATGGCACAGTACTGGAAATATGTAATATAAAAACAGAAAATGTTGGAAATCTCAGCAGGTCAAGCGGCATCTGTGGAGGGAAACAGAGTTAGCCTTTCAGGTCTGTGACCCTTCCTCAGAAATCCCGTCTGAGGAAAGAGCAGAACTTCTTCAAGGTGGGCATTCCTAGAAGAGAAGCGGCAGTGAATTAAACACTAATACAAAAGCAAAATACTGCGGATGCTGTAAAGTGAAATATGTGTGCATTGAGAAGAACAGAAGGATTTCCCCCCGAAAATGTATGGCTACAAAAATACTGTGTACGTTATTAAAGGTACTGCGTGTAATGTAATCGGCGCCCACTAGGGACGGTAGTTTTGCAGTATTGTCCTTTGTTGGGAGGCTGGAAGGTGTGGTGCGCAGGCTCTTGGTCGCTGAATGCGAGGTAACGGGTAATGAACTCCCCATCACCATTGCAAGGTCAAATCAAGGGAATGGGGGGGCATTAAGGGCAGATCTGTGTGGGAGGGGTGGGAGGTCAGATCATAAAGCTGACTGCGATCCTAGTTTACCACATGAGGCTCGGATCTCCAAGTCCGAACTCTTGATATTCGGCTGTGTGAACTTCCTCTAACCCCGGATCTGCGCATGTGCAGTAACAACAATCGGCAGGGGGAAGGAGGAGGTACTGCGCGTGCGTGGGTGCCGCAGCGGAAATGCGTCCGTCGCCTCAGCAGTCCCTGCGGCCGCTGCAAGAGTGGGTTTAATCAGGTGTGTTTATGGGACGTGAAACGCGGGGTTTTGACGTGACTGGGATGCATCAAACTACGCCGGAGGAGCAAATAAGTACCAGATGATCTTACTTATTTCTCATATTCTGTTTCTAGACCCCCTTAACATATTTACTGTCGTGTCTCGTATGATCAGGCTTTGCTTTCATGTTCGAATGAAACAATGTAGGTCACATCCTATCCTTAAAATCTTCCGAAGTACTGTGTATGAGAATTTTTATTGTATGGAGAAGATTTAACCACCTTTACTGGTATTGATCAAGCTTGTAGGCTTTAATTTAAAGTTATTGATGAGACAATGCATCTATATTAGCGACTTTCATGACCTCAAGCCGCCCCAGAAAGCCGATGAAGTACTCATCTTCATCATCATAGGCAGTCTCTCGGATTCGAGGAAGACTTGCTTCCACTCTTCGCATGAGTTCTTAGGTGGCTGTCAGTCCAATACGAGAACCACAGTCTCTGTCACAGGTGGGACAGATAGTCGTTGAGGGAAGGGGTGGGGAGTCTAGTTTGCCGCTTTCTCCTTCCGCTGCCTGCGCTTGATTTCTGCATGCTTTCGGCGACGAGATTCAAGGAGCTCAGCGCCCTCCTGGGTGCACTTCCTCCACTTAGGGCAGTCTTTGGTCAGGGACTCCCAGGTGGGGATGTCGCACTTCATCAGGATGGCTTTGAGGGTCTCCTTGTAACGTTTCCGCTGCCCACCTTTGCCTCGTTTGCTGTGGACGAGTTCCGAGTAGAGCGCTTGCTTTGGGAGTCTCGTGTCTGGCATGCGAACTATGTGGCCTGCCCAGCAGAGCTGATCAGTGGTTAGTGCTTCAACGCTGGGGATGTTGGCTTGGACGAGGACGCTAATGTTGATGCGTCTGTACTATAGAAGTGCAGTACACAGTTGTGATGGAGGGAAATTGGCAGTAAATTAGCACACAGCAAGGTCCCGCAAACAGCAATGAGATAAATGCAGGTGATGTTGGAGGGCTAAATATTAGCCAACTACTTTGGGAGAATTCTCCAGCTCTTCAAAAAATGCCTTGGGATCTTTTAAATCCACCTGAGAGGACAACGGGGCCTTGGTTTAATGTCCCATCTAACCCCACAGCACTGAAGTGTCTAGATTATATGCTCTAGAGTGAGGCTTGAACCTACAACTTTCTGACTCTGGTGATACTGCTACCATTGAGCCAAGTCTGATACCTGCAGTAGCTCAGGAGTGGAGGAATAATTTCCCAGCATATCACATTAGCAAGTGATATGAGATTGTCTCTCATTCCCTCAGCTACACAGAGACTGCAGCAAAACTCCCAACAAGTGCAAAATGAAATTTAAAACATTTTTAGCCAGTTCAATAGGCAATATTTACTGGTGTCTGTAACACATGCACCAGTTATGCAGGGGAGCTAGGTACACATGTGTCGAGCTGTGTTGGCCTTACACAATCGATGTGACATTAGCAGAATAGCTCAGCATATGCTCCAATATCTCAAATACTTCTATCAAATCACCCCTCAGCCTTTCAAGAGAAGAAAAGTATCAGTAACTGACTTCTCCTCACAGCTGTTGCCTTAGTTCTGAAAATAATTTGGTAGCCTCCTTTGTAGTTCCTCCCTTCAATAAATCTGTATCTATTAATGTTTGAAAAAGCTTACATTGCATGCAGTTCCTGTCAATTCCTTTGTCTGCATTTATAATGGTAATTAACTATGTAAACTTTGTTACACAGTAATTGCACTCTCCTGCCACTGGTTGCACTGTCGCACTTCAGTCTTGCATCTCAGCTAGTTGCAGAGAAACTCTTACATTCCAACCAACTCTACTTTTCCACTTCCCAAATTGTCTTAAGGTTTGCTAGTTAACTATAATACTATTAAATCAAAAGTATCATACAAATAAGAACAGAATAATATGACTTTAAAATAGGGATTAAATTATCAAAGGTAGTAATCTCAGGATTGCTACCACTGCCACGTGCGAGCCAGAGTAGAAATAGCAGGATAGTTAAGATGAATGCGTGGCTTGAGGAATGGTGCAAGAGGGAGGAATTCAAATTCCTGGGACATTGGAACCGGTTCTGGGGGAGGTGGGACCAGTACAAACTGGACAGTCTGTACCTGGGCAGGACCAGAACTGATGTCCTAGGGGGAATGTTTGCTAGTGCTGTTGGGGAGGGTTTAAACTAATATGGCAAGGAGGGGGGGTGGGGAATCTATGCAGGGAAACAGAGGGAAGTAAAATGGGGGCAGAAGCAAAAGGTAGAAAGGAGATAAGGAAAAGTGGAGGGCAGAGAAATCAAAGACAAAAATCAAAAAGGGCCATATTACAACATAATTCTAAAAGAACAAAGAGTGCTAAAAAAACAAGCCTGAAGGCTCTGTGTCTCAATGCGAGGAGCATTGGTAATAAGGTGGATGAATTAACTGCGCAGATAGCGGTTAACGGATATGATGTAATTGGGATTACGGAGACATGGCTCCAGGGTGACCAAGGCTGGGAACTCAACATCCAGGAGTATTCAATATTCAGGAAGGATAGACAGAAAGGAAAAGGAGGTGGGGTAGTGTTGCTGGTTAAAGAGATTGACGCGATAGTAAGGAAAGACATTAGCTTGGATGATGTGGAATCTGTATGGGTAGAGCTGCAGAACACCAAAGGGCAGAAAACGCTAGTGAGAGTTGTATACAGACCACCAAATAGTAGTGAGGTTGGGGATGGCATCAAACAGGAAATTAGGAATGCGTGCAATAAAGGTACAACAGTTATCATGGGTGACTTTAATCTACATATAGATTGGGCTAACCAAACTGGTAGCAATACGGCGGAGGAGGATTTCCTGGAGTGTATTGGTTTTCTGGACCAATATGTCGAGGAACCAACTGGAGAGCTGGCCATCCTAGACTGGGTATTGTGTAATGAGAGAGGATTAATTAGCAATCTTGTTGTGCGAGGCCCCTTGGGGAAGAGTGGATGCATTGGTGGTCATTTTCCAACATTCTATAGACTCTGGATCAGTTCCTATGGACTGGAGGGTAGCTAATGTAACCCCACTTTTTAAAAATGGAGGGAGAGAAAAAACAGGGAATTATAGACGGGTTAGCCTGACATTGGTAGTGGGGAAAATGTTGGAATCGGTTATTAAACATGTAATAGCAGCGCATTTGGAAGGCAGTGACAGGATCGGTCCAAGTCAGCATGGATCTATGAAAGGGAAATCATGCTTGACAAATCTTCTGGAATTTTTTGAGGATGTAACTAGTAGAGTGGACAAGGGAGAACCAGTGGATGTGGTGTATTTGGACTTTCAAAAGGCTTTTGATAAGGTCCCACACAAGAGATTGGTGTGCAAAATTAAAGCACATGGTATTGGGGGTAATGTATTGACGTGGATAGAGAACTGGCTGGCAGACAGGAAGCAAAGAGTAGGAATAAACGGGACCTTTTGAGAATGGCAGGCAGTGACTAGTGGGGTACCGCAAGGTTCAGTGCTGGGACCCCAGCTATTTACAATATACATTAATGATTTAGACGAAGGAATTGAATGTAATATCTCCAAGTTTGCATATGACATCAAGCTGGGTGGCAGTGTGAGCTGTGAGGAGGATGCTAAGAGGCTGTAGGGTGACTTGGACAGGTTCGGTGAGTGGGCAAATGCATGGCAGATGCAGTATAATGTGGATAAATGTGAGGTTATCCACTTTGGTGGCAAAAACAGGAAGGCAGAATATTATCTGAATGGTGACAGATTAGGAAAAGGGGAGGTGCAACGAGACCTGGGTGTCATGGTCCATCAGTCAGTGAAAGTTGGCATACAGGTACAGCAGGCGGTGAAGAAAGCTAATGGCATGTTGGCCTTCATAGCGAGAGGATTTGAGTATAGGAGCAGGGGGGGTCTTACTGCAGTTGTACAGGGCCTTGGTGAGGCCCCACCTGGAATATGGTGTACAGTTTTGATCTCCTAATCTGAGGAAGGACGTTCTGGCTATTGAGGGAGTGCAGCAAAGGTTCACCAGACTGATTCCCGGGATGGCAGGATTGACATATGAAGAATGACTGGATCGACTAGGCTTACATTCACTGGAATTTAGAAGAATAAAAGGGGATCTCATTGAAACATATAAAATTCTGATGGGATTGGACAGGTTAGATGCAGGAAGAATGTTCCCGATGTTGGGGAAGTCCAGAACCAGGGGTCACAGTCTAAGGATAAGGGGTAAGCCATTTAGGACTGAGATGAGGAGAAATTTCTTCACTCAGAGAATTGTGAACCTGTAGAACTCTCTACCACAGAAAGTTGTTGAGGCCAGTTTGTTAGATGTGGCCCTTATGGCTAAAGGGATCAAGGGGTATGGAGTGAAAGCAGGAATGGGGTACTGAAGTTGCATGATCAGCCATGATCATATTGAATGGTGGTGTAGGCTAGAAGGGCCGAATGACCTACTCCAGCACCTATTTTCTATGTTTCTATGCGTGTGCACTCTGGCCCAATTATCAGCCACTCTCGAACCCCGTTTCGATTGAAGGCTACGCTTGGTATTAACTCCTAGTCCATAATCTAATTTTAAATCTGATACTGGCAATTTCAAAAAAATAACTTTCAAATAGTGAACGTGGAATAGCACTCGTTATTTTGCCATGGTTGTAATTTTGTATGCGGGTGAGTCGAATGTGCTACAATTGTGTTTTGTTTCCAAGGGTGCATTAAGTCAGTGAGAGATCAATAACCAGCATGTTACTCCAGCTTGCCTCATGGTCACAGGCTGGGCCCAAGTGGATTTTGGAATGAATTACCTAGTTATTAATATAAAACTCTACTGATAAAACCTTTGAAATTATGTATTTCATGAGAATTGATCCAAATCTTTTCAGCATCGACAGGAAATAAGCTTTTTATATTGTATATTGCTCATAAACGTCTTGAGTACTAAGCTTGGCTCATTCTCAACTCTTAAGTCAGAAGGTAATAGGTTCAAGTTGCATTCCAGTATTTGAGCACATAACATAAGCTAAACCTCCAGTGCAGTACTGAGGAAATGCTGCATTACCGGAGGTGCTCATATGAGATGTTAAACTGAGTCTCCCTGTGTAGGTGCATGTAATATATCCCATGGTATATTATTTATGAAGAGATAATCATTTGGTCATTTATCTCATTGCGATTTGTGGGAACTTGCTGTGTGCAAGTTGGTTATCGCGTTTGCCTACATAACAAGTGACTACACTTCAATAAAGTAATTTTGCTGGCTCTGAAATGCTTTGGGACACCCTGAGGATGTGAAATGTACTACATAAATGGAAGTTCTCTTTGAGCAAATATTTTAAAGTTATTTTGCGAAATATTACAAAATTTCATTCACTTTAATGCAGGTAATATTCAAAAATGTCAGCAAGAACTGCCTCTGTCCATGCCAAGTGGATTATAGGAAAAGTGATCGGGACAAAAATGCAGAAGACTGCTAAAGTCAGAATAACGAGACTTGTCCTGAATCCATATCTGTTAAAGGTAAAGTGGATTATTTTGAAGTGCATAGAGTAAATTATCATTTATTCATTCTGAAACCTAGTCCGTTTAAAAAAAAAATGATTTGTCCAAATTAATAAACTCAGTTTTAATAAGCAGACTGTGTTTGGTTTGGGGATTATTTTTCCCAATTAACTATAATTTCCAAAATCTCTGCATATAAAGCTTTATTAGAACTTTATCACCTTTACTGTTTGGTTAAAATATTGTGAGCAATATTAAATATTCCAGGCAGTACTTCCAAGATTTATATTTCATAATTTTAGTGAGTTGAAGATTGACACAAAGAAGTAACTCTTCACTTCACTAATTATTTACTTTTTCCTCATTTGAGACCATTCATTACTGTCTTGAACTGTACAAATAATTTTAATTGTAGGAATATTCATAAAATATAGAAATTGCTTTGCATATTCCCAGCTCAATTTTATGTATTTCTGTTTAGAGCTAGTGTCTACAAGTATGTTTTAAGTAATGCTCAGCTTAGTGTTGTAGCATGTTTTTACTAATATGCTGTAATTTAATGGAAAGGTTGAGTTTCACACCCACAATTTTACATATGGTGCAATAAGATAATAGCTGGTATCAGTAATAAAGTAACGTGAAGCTATCGGATTATCGTAAAAACCCAACTGGTTCACTAATGGCCTTTTCGGGAAGAAAACTTTCTGTCCTTTATGTAACTCTTGTCCCACACCAACATGGTAGACTCAGCTCTCCTCTGAAGTGGCCTAGCGAGCCACTCAGTTATATTGGGGAAACTAGGAATGGGCAATAAATGCTGGCCTTGCTACCGACACCCACATCCTGAGAATTAAGTTTTTAAAAAAAAAAATGTTTCCAGCATCTTGGCTAATACATACACCTGCCAGCAGATAAATCTACAGTTCTAAAGACCAGGGTTGACTACTCTTAGACAGGAATGCTATTGGAGGTTTTAATAATAAAAACAAACTTTTTTTTAAAGTGGTAAATGCTTTCTATATATACTTTTTAAAAAGGTGTTTTAAAATAATGTTCATTCTTCCACAGTTTTATAATAAGAGGAAGACCTATTTTGCTCATGATCCAAAAGAACAGTGCACTGTGGGTGATATCGTGCTTCTGAAGGCTTTGTCTGAGCGAAGGACCAAGCATGTTAAACATGAACTGGCAGAAATTATATTCAAAGTTGGAAATATCATTGATCCTGTAACAGGGAAACGCTGTAGTGGAAGCAGAATACTTGATCCCCTTACAGACTCCGATTCAGATGTGGGATCCCTGAATGACCATCTGAAGAATTTAGAGATCAATGCTGAGCAGAGTAACTCAGAACATAAAACCTCTGCAAATTGAATTATAAATAAATAAATATTTGTAAATTTGATTATATTTACCATAATGAATATTCATGCTGCAAATGTTATTCTTAATTAAATTAGACAATACAGATTTTTTTAAGGGATAGATATGTGTAATAATTCTCCCATCTTGCATTCATCCTTTCCCATACTTGGGAGAACTTGGATTTTCTGAAACCTTAGTAAAATAAATGCAAATGATTGTTGTATATAATCTTCCAACATCTGAGCTCTTAATTTCTTTTTATATTTTCACATTCAATCCACGTGATATGATAGATAAGTGATCAGGCTGCCTTTTTAATGAAGTATTGGAGGGTTTCCGATGAAATTGCTCATGATCAGTCACAAGGTGCACTCTTATAGCAATAAGGTTGATATGCCATGTAATGTGCCAGCACAAAACATAACATAAGACTCTCAAGGAACTCCATTCCTTTTATAACATTTAATAATGAACTAGTGGATGTACAATTATACTGCTCACTAAGTTGGAGTGGATGGGAGCTGGAAGTTACAAAGAGCCATAGACAGATTAAGTAAGTGGGCAAAATTATGACTGATGGAGTTCAACATGGGGAAATGTGAGGTCATCCATTTTGGAACTGAGAAAGACAAATTAAAATATTCTCTTAATGATGAGAGACTAGGAGCTGTGGAGGAGCAAAAAGATTTAGGTGTCCATGTACACAAATCACAAAACCAACGTAAAAAGCTAATGGAATGTTGGCCTTTACCTCAAGGGGGTTGGAATCAACGTTCCCTCTAATTTTGCTTGGCGCATTGGCTGCGAGGGAGCATTCACAATACCCCGCATCCACGGATTTTGTATTGAAATGCTGGCTGCACGGGTTTCTTGGAGCATTTACTGGAAACACTGGTTGGAATGTAAAAGTGAGGAAGTGTTGCTTCAGTTGTATAGAGCCTTGATCAGACCCTACCTGGAGTACTGCATTTAGTTTTGGGTGTCAAAACTCAGGAAAGATATACTTACCTTGGAAAGAGTACAACGCAGATTCACCAGAATCACACCAGGGCTTAAAGGGTTAAATTATGAGGCCAGGTTGCACAGATTCAGCTTGTATTCCCTCGAGGGGATATGGGGTGATATAATTGAGGAATTTCAGATGATTAAAATATTTGATGGGGTAGATAAAAACTATTTCGTCTGGTGGGGAAGTCCAGAACAAGAGGTCATAACCTTAGAATTAGAACTGGGCAGTTCATGGGTGATGTCAGGATGTTCACAAAAGGGGAGTGGAAATCTGCCCCCTAAAAAGCTGTTGAGGCTTGGTCAATTGAAAATTTCAAAACCGATTTCATAAAATATTTTAAAAGCCCCATTGTTATAGACTTTAAATGCTTCTAGAAACTAGATAGGGCTGCAGTAGCAATAGCGGTAATGATAGCCAGAGTGTATGCACATGAGACAAATTAAAAGCTCTATATCTGAACGCACAAAGCATTTGTAACAAGATAGATGAGTTGAAGGCACAAATAGAAATACATGGGTATGAATTGATAGCCATTACAGAAATGTGGTTGCAAGGTGACCAAGACTGGGAACTGAATATTCAGGGGTATTTGCCATTTTGTAAGGATAGGCAGAAAGGAAAAGGAGGTGGGGTAGCTCTGTTAATAAAGGATGAGATCAGTGCAGAAGTGAGAAATGTTATTGGTTCAGAAGATTAAGATGTAGAATCAGTTTGGGTTGAGATAAGAAATAATACGGGAAATAAGTCACTGGTGGGAGTGGTCTACAGGTCCCCAAACAGTAACCACATGATAGGACAGAGTATAAATCAAGAAATAATGGAGGCTTGTAAGAAAGGTACGGCAAAATTCATCCAGGATCAGATCAGCCATGATCTTATTGAATGGCGGAGCAGGCTTAAGGGGCCAAATGGCCTACTCCTGCTCCTATTATGTTTTTTATGTACAGTTTCAATTCATCTGAAATTTTATGTTATCTTCGATGAATCTGTAGCTTGGTCTAGGCAGTGGAATGTTTAAAATGGAAGCTATGGTTGCTGTGATTGTTGTGTTCCTTTGTCTTGCCAACAGCTAAGCTAATGCACCTTTGTCTGAGAACATTGTATAGTAACAACAAAATATCTCTTCTAATTGTATCGTTAAAAAGAAGCAACTGTTTTCTGGGTCTGAAGAGGTAAATACACGAACTAGCTAACACCTAAGTATAATCAGTTAAATCTTCTTTCCATTTTTTCCAACTCACCGTTTGCATCTACTTGAACTGTTACACTATTTTCTCTTATACAAACTTTGATCTAAACATTCTTCACACGTCGACTATTCAAACTTTTCAAATGATATTTACAATTGTTAAACATTCTCCTCATTCTGCTCCAACTTCTTTCTCATGATTTTATGCAAATACCTTCCCTTTAAGTACTTTTTCATACTGAAATAAAATAGTTGTAATTGACAGCCAAAAATGTCTAAAATGTAAAGCAAACATACATATATCTATGCCTTCTCAAGGATAAGATTTTAATTAAAGCTTGCACAGACAACCATAATTTTAGTTATGAATACCTATCTTCATGTTAAATCTGTCCAAATATGTCCATAAGTATCACCAAAGCATTGGTTATTTTTGATAGAGAAAGGTTCAAACTCAGTTTAAGTATCTTTTGTCCTATTCACCCTACAGTTTTGCGACAGTTCAGCTCAGACCTGAACTATTGCCTTTAAGTGCAAATGAGATGTGGTCGTTTGATGAAAGGGGAAGAAAATGCATTTTCACTTCATTAATTACAACAAAAATCTTTCAAATTATTTTTGACTCTTGAATGATATAGGATCTGTCAACATATATATGCGAGATTTGAGATTTATGAACAAAAAGAGGCAGAGAAATTGTAAAAATAAAAATAAATATATAGTGAAAATCTGAATTACAACCAGAACATTCTGGCAATACACAGCAGACCAGTCAGCATCTGAAGAAATATATATTTATTAAGGTTTTGAGTCGGTTTCCTCATTAGCCAGATTGTAAACTCTCTTACACATATGGGGCCCAAGTTGCGAGCCTCGCCTAGAACGGCGCAGCCCCGACCTGGACGCCCGTTTTTCGCGCCACAAAGTGCGCCTAAAAAATACTGACCTATTCTCCAGCTCCCTGCAACTCCTCTGGAGCTGGGCACGGCGCAGCACGAGCTGTGGGGGGCGGAGCCAGGTCCCTGCGCTGAAAACAGTACGGGGACCTCTGCACATACGCGCGAAAGTGGGCGCGCATGTGCAGTAGCTCCAGGCGCCTAAAACTGTGTGGGAGGAACCCAAAGCACGCAGCCCCTAGCCCTGGCCGAATGGCCTCACTGGGGCAGCATGGATAAGGCTGCCTCCCACGCCCAGCTCCTGCTTCCTCCCGACCAGACCTGACCCGTGCTTCCCCCCGCAACCGGTCCCGACACCCCTCCCCTGGACCGGACCAGACACCGGACCAGACCTGATCCCCCCGACCCGATCTCGACCTAACCCGCGCTCCCCCACCAACCCCACGACCTGACCCTCCCTTCTCCTCCTCCCCCCTCCTCCTCCTCCCCTCCCATCCCTCCCTCCTCCTCCCCTCCCTTCTCTCCCTCCCTCCTTCCTTTCCCTTCTCTCCCTCCCTCCCTTCTCTCTCTCCTTCCCTCCCTCCCTCCCTTCTCTCTCTCCCTCCCTCCCTCCCTTCTCTCTCTCTCTCTTCCCCCCTTCTCTCCCCCCCCCTCCCTTCTCCACCCCCCCTCCCTTCTCCACCCCCCCTCCCTTCTCCACCCCCCCTCCCTTCTCCACCCCTCCCTCCCTTCTCCACCCCCCCTCCCTTCTCCCCCCCCTCCCTTCTCCCCACTCCCTCCCTTCTCCCCCCCCTCCCTCCCCAATCCCTCCCTTCTTCCCCCCCTCCCTCCTTCTCCCCCCTCCCTCCCTTCTCCCTCCCTTCTCCGCTCCTTCCCTTCTCCGCCCCCCTCCCTCCCTTCTCCGCCCCCTCCCTCACTTCTCCCCTCCCTCCCTTCTCCCCCCCTCCCTCCCTTCTCCCCCCTCCCTCCCTTCTCCCCCCTCGCGCCCTTCTCTCCCCCCTCCCACGCTTCTCTCCCCCCTCCCACCCTTCTCCCCCCCTCCCACCCTTCTCCCCCCCCCACTCCCACCCTTCTCCCCCCCCTCTCCCACCCTTCTCCCCCCTCCCTCCTCTCCCCCCCTCCCTCCCTCCTCTCCCCCCCTCCCTCCCTCCTCTCCCCCCTCCCTCCCTCCTCTCCCCCCCTCCCTCCCTTCTCTCCCCCCTCCCTCCCTTCTCTCCCCCCCTCCCTCCCTTCTCTCCCCCCCTCCCTCCCTTCTCTCCCCTTCTCCCTCCTTCCCTCCCTTCTCCCTCCCTCCCTCCCTCCGTCCCTCCCTTCTCCCTCCCTCTTCTTCCTACCTCCCTCCCTCCCTTCTCGCTCTCCCCCTCCCTCCCTTCTCTCTCCCTCCCTCCTCTCTCCCTCCCTCCCTTCTCTCTCCCTCCCTTCCTTCTCTCTCTCTCCCTCCCCCTCCCTTCTCTCTCCCCCCTCCCTTCTCTCTCCCCCCTCCCTTCTCTCTCCCCCCTCCCTTCTCTCTCCCCCCTCCCTCCCCTTCTCGCCCCCTCCCTTCTCTCTCCCCCCTCTCTCCTTCTCTTCTCTCTCCCCCCCCTCCCTCTCTTCTCTCTCCCCCTCCCTCCCTTCTCTCTCCCTCCCCTCCCTCCCTTCTCTCTCCCCCCCCTCCCTCCCTTCTCTCTCCCCCCCTCCCTCCCTTCTCTCTTCCCCCCCCCTCCCTCCCTTCTCTCTCCCCCCTCCCTCCCTTCTCTCTCCCCCTCCCTCCCTTCTCTCTCCCCCCTCCCTCCCTTCTCTCTCCCCCCTCCCTCCCTTCTCTCTCCCCCCTCCCTCCCTTCTCTCTCCCCCCTCCCTCCCTTCTCTCTCCCCCCTCCCTCCCTTCTCTCTCTCCCCCCTCCCTCCCTTCTCTCCCTCCCCCCTCCCTCCCTTCTCTCTCTCCCCCCTCCCTCCCTTCTCTCTCTCCCCCCTCCCTCCCTTCTCTCTCCCCCCTCCCTCCCGTCTCTCTCCCCCCTCCCTCCCTTCTCTCTCCCCCCTCCCTCCCTTCTCTCAACCCCCTCCCTCCCTTCTCTCTCCCCCCTCCCTCCCTTCTCTCTCCCCCCTCCCTCCCTTCTCTCTCCCCCCTCCCTCCCTTCTCTCTCCCCCCCTCCCTCCCTTCTCCTCCTCCCCCCTCCTCCTCCTCCCCTCCCATCCCTCCCTCCTCCTCCCCTCCCTTCTCTCCCTCCCTCCTTCCTTTCCCTTCTCTCCCTCCCTCCCTTCTCTCTCTCCTTCCCTCTCTCCCTCCCTTCTCTCTCTCCCTCCCTCCCTCCCTTCTCTCTCTCTCTCTTTCCCCCCTTCTCTCCCCCCCTCCCTCCCTTCTCCACCCCCCCTCCCTTCTCCACCCCCCCTCCCTTCTCCCCCCCTCCCTTCTCCCCCCTCCCTTCACCCCCACTCCTTCCCTTCTCCCCCCCTCCCTCCTCGCTCCCCAATCCCTCCCTTCTTCCTCCCCTCCCTCCCTTCTCCCCCCTCCCTCCCTTCTCCCCCCCTCCCTCCCTTCTCCCCCCCTCCCTCCCTTCTCCGCCCCCTCCCTCCCTTCTCCCTCCTCGCTCCCCAATCCCTCCCTTCTTCCCCCCCTCCCTCCCTTCTCCCCCCTCCCTCCCTTCTCCCCCCCCTCCCTCCCTTCTCCCCCCCCTCCCTCCCTTCTCCCCCCCCTCCCTCCCTTCTCCGCCCCCTCCCTCCCTTCTCCGCCCCCTCCCTCCCTTCTCCCCCCCCTCACTTCTCCCCCTCCCTCCCTTCTCCCCACCTCCCACTCTTCTCTCCCCCCTCCCACTCTTCTCTCCCCCCTCCCACCCTTCTCCCCCACCCTCCCACCCTTCTCCCCCCCCCTCCCACCCTTCTCCCCCCCCTCCCACCCTTCTCCCCCCCCTCCCACCCTTCTCCCCCCCCACTCCCACCCTTCTCCCCCCCCACTCCCACCCTTCTCCCCCCCCTCCCTTCTCCCCCCTCCCTCCTCTCCCCCTCCCTCCCTTCTCTCCCTCCCTTCTCTCCCCCCCCCTCCCTCCCTTCTCTCCCCCCCCCTCCCTTCTCTTCCCCCCTCCCTCCCTTCTCTTCCCCCCCTCCCTCCCTTCTCTTCCCCCCCCTTCCTCCCTTCTCTCCCCCCCCC